>NW_024425341.1:29357940-29542032 GCF_017311325.1 Ursus maritimus | reverse complement strand
GAAAAGATAAATTAGTGGGTAGACAATGACTCATAACCTGCAGTTATGTACATAAATAAATTAGAACAAAATGAAGTAGTGTCAATCTTAACGTACATTATAAAGTTGAGAGAAACATTAGTAGAGAGACAATTAGTTGGTTGAGAATCAGTGATGTTAGATTTACTAAGATGTACTTTAGAAATGGTGACCATAGAATGAAATGCTAAATGCCACCTCCTACCCCCACAAGTGTATCTCACACTTTATTTGACCACAAAACTGTTGAAAGAACCTTTTGAAAGAACCTTTGTATCCAACGAGCAGCTGCAATAAGAGGCAATTAATGATCCATAAAAGGGGATCAATCTTCATCGTAGATTACCTTACTGATTTTTTCAGAATGGTAGCCCAGATTGAACAAATTAAAATAGTGCAAAGCACTGACAATGTTCCATACACATAGACCTCAAAGCCTCGCAGAAGTAAAAAGAGCAATTTAAAAGGCCTTCAAATTCCAGAAAAGCCCCCTTTTCACAATTTCTCTAAAATAATAAAGATTATACTATGTGATTCTCAGCAAGTTATCTGTTTGGTTATCAAAAATAACATGAAATTTATACAGCAGATTTCTAATGCTTGTAAATTATGTCACTCTTATTTTCCATAACAGTTTAGATTTGTACATATAGCAATATAACATACTTCTGAATTTCAAAATATATATTACTTTACAGACAGTGAATACTTAATAATAAACACAGACCTATTTATCCAGGATGAGACTTTGACTATTTTTAGTTGTATATTTGGAGACTTGTTTATTATATTTTATAATCAAATAGTTGTAATAAATATCTATTTTTGGAATCCTGGTTTTTGGTCCCCAAAAGTTAGCAGAATGTACATATGCCTATTTTTACATTTCTGGAATTTCTGCCCTTATTAAAAAAAGAAAAAGAAAGAAAGAAATAAGAAAGAAAGAAAGAAAGAAAGAAAGAAAGAAAGAAAGAAAAAGAAAGAAAAGAGAAATGACTATTTTATATGGTTTTTATAAGATTCCTGTTCTCTGTATTACAAGAACTTCCACATATTTATACACATTTTAGTCTTTGTGTTTCCTTCTTTGTCTCCCATTGACTCTTCCTCTTCCCAGAATCACATATATGTTCTGGGACCTATTAAGTGACACATCATCAGCATGTTTTTTCACCAGTTAGTTATATCTGCTTCTTGCCCCCATGATGATTATAATTTTCTCTCAATTTTAAATGTAATAAATTTTATAGCTTTCTGATTTTTGTAGCCAATTTTGAAAAATATAAAAAGACCATTATTCTTGTATATCTCTTCATTCCATTCCAGCAAGATTCTTTAATAGAGGGGGGAAAAACAGTGTGTATTCTCGAGAGAAACAGAAGCGGTTGCAAATGTAGAGATATATATAAAGTTATGGTTATGGTTATGAGGCATTGGCTCACATCATTATGGAGGCAGAGAAATCCCATGACCTGTAGTCAGTAAGGTGGAGGCCCAGGAAACCTGTTGGCATAGTTCAAGTACAACCCAAAAACCTAAGAACGTCTCATTCTGAATTCAAGGAAACAGGAGCACCAAGGCCTAAGGCAGCAGATGGTTGTCCCAGCTCAAGCGGAGAGCAAATGTGCCCTCAATGGATGGGAGGATGCCCACCCATATTCAACAGGGAGGATGGGTCTTCTGGACTCAGATCACCAATTCAAATGCTAATCACTTCTAGAAATAACTCTTTTAGATGCAAAGAGAAATTAAATTTTACCAGCTATCTGGGCATTCCTTAACCAAGCCATGTTATACATAAAATTAACCATCAGGGTCAGTTTTCTGAAAATGTTGTACTTTTTTCAAATATAAAAGACGTTTTCATTTTACAAGTCACCCTATGTTTATAGCTGATGAACTTCAATTAAAGACAAATAAATAGGCATAAAATAGAAAAAAACAGACTTTTGAGCCTGAAAGAGTTTAAATATATAAATAGGTATAATTTGATTTCTTTTAAGCAACCATGATCCATTCTCTTCTGTCTTCTCTTAAGCCATCAAAAATTTAATCAAATCATACACATAGAGTCTGCTTCAATTTCAATCACCTACCTGTTAAATTGTCACTAACATCTAGTGTAGACCAGCCCTGGAACAATGAGCCTTTATGAACATAGTCCTTCTTTCCTGTAGACTATCAGACATGTTTTATTAACACTATGAAGGCAGCTGGAATGAGATTTCAAAACCCAGAATAATACTGAGTGTGCACTGTGACTATTTTCCTCTATCTGACTGTGGCAGAGATGTCTCCTTGCCCCTGCTATTGTGTGGAATTTTTACAGAAATAGACTGTCCTTACAGGCACTATAATCCCTAGGCACTCTCCTGTGCAGATGTGACCATGTGACTAGGTTTCACCAATGGAAAAAAAGTTGAGTTGATATATGTCACTTGCGTCACTTGTCATGAAATTTTTTGAAGCATATCACATTATATACTCTCTCTTTCTGTATCACCTGAATACAAGGAACGTGAAGCTTTAAAAAATGGATACAAAAAGAAGGTGTTGAATTTCAACATCAAAAGATTGATGAAACCCACCAATGTTGGGTGTTACATGTGTAAGACATAAGTGTTTATTTCCTCTGGTATTTCAGAAATCATTAGATCTTAAGGCAATGACATCATTCTAATATATTTACATCATACTTATTTACCTTATGCCTGTGTTTGCCAAAGAAAACAAGTGCACTGAAGAAAGAAAGTATTTATTCACATTTGTAAAGTCTAGGCTGACTATTCCCATTGTCTTTGGTGTCAAGGTTTCCATTAGAGTATTTTAAGATTTTTATTGCTGTTGTTTAGAAAAATAATAGATTTGTATACATTTGCCTTATATCGTATGGTCTTCCTAAAGATATTTCATAGTTCTATTGTCTAAAAAAATGTTCCTTAGGATTCTCTATTTACCAGATCATATAATCTGCAATAGCAATATTTTTTATATTTTGTTGTCTTCCTTGATCATTGGCTTATTTAGAATTGTGTGAGCCTAGAGCTCACACACACTCTCACTCTCTCCTGGGGGAGAAATTATGGGCTAAGAGAATGTCTTGGCACTGAACTGTGCTGCGCTGGGGTGGGGTGATGTGAGCACGAACTGTTTCTCCTACAATCTCAGTACAACCACATTCGTAATTTGTTTTTGCTTCAATGGTATACAGGAACTTCAGTGGAAACCCGGTCTTCCAGAAAGGCTCTCTCATCTGTGGGTGGTGGCCTAAATCAGTGTTCTCCAGGGCTGAGAAGGGCTGAAGTCAGGTTAGGGGCCACAGGTGGGACAAAGTCTACTGACCTATTGCTTGATGTGCAGATGGGCAGAACTTCCTCACCCCTGGGTCCCTGAGTGCTGGATCCTACAACTCCCACAAAAGCACTTTTGTCCGTGGATGGATGCAAAATTGTTGTTTTGGCAGGGATATAATGAGAGAAATCTTACTCAGCCATGTTCCTGATATCATTTTCCCCTCAGCTTTCCAAAAAGATTAATGTTTATTTACAAAGGAGTACTCATTTGCATGGTCCTAAGTGGTTCATTACTAGGTCCACTTTCTGGCCAGAAAGAAGGGGAAAAGGCTCTTTACTTCTTAAGTGTATTTCTGGTAAGGTAATATCTAGTTGGGTCTTGCTCAGTGCGACAATCTCTGTCCTTTAAATGAGATATTTAGCATTTCCATCATTATTAAACCATCATATGGTTGGGTTAAAGTCCATTGACTTACCACTTATGTTTTCCATCTGTTTACTCTTTTTGTTTCTTTTAGATATTTTCTTGACTTATTTTGAATTTCTTGACTATATTTTAGAAATCCACATATATGGAATTTTATATATTCTATTAGCTTATTGCCTATAATTTTTTGTTAATATTTTCCAGCAGCTGCTCTAGAGTTTAAAATGTGCATATTTAACATATCAAAATCTACCTTTAAATAATATTATATCACCTCATATTAAATGTAAGCACCTTATAACTATATACTTTCCTTCCCCTATCCAGGCCTTTGCACTCTTGCTTTCATACATATTACTTCTACATGGATTATAAATCCCCAAATATATTGTCACTATTTTATTTTAAATAAAATAATTTTCTTTTAAAATTTTAAAATAAAATAATTATATTTTAAATAAAATAGTTATATTTTAAAAATTAAAATCAGGATAATGTCTCTAATATTTGACCACAGATTTGCCATCTCTGGCTTTATTCATTATTTTTTGTAGCTCCAAATATACATCTGGTATCATTTTCATTTTGTTGGTATTGCAAATTTGTTGGTGACACATTTACTTGACCATTGTCTGTTAAAGAAAGTTTTCACTTTACCTGGCTATTTTCACTGGGTGTATAGTTCTTGTTAGCAGGTTTTACTTTTATTTTATTTATGTATTTATTTATGTATTTGTTTAACTTTTTTGAAGATATCAGTCCATTTTCTTCTGGCCTGCATAGTTTCAGATAAGAAGTCTATCCTAAACCTTATCCTCTTTCTGTGTATGTGACAGTCATTTTCTTCAGACTGAACATAGTATTTCCTCTTTATTGCTGGTGCTTCACAATTTCTTTGTGATGTTTCTTGATATGGTTTCTGTATGCATGTTAGTATCTGTTTATGTTGTTGAGAATTTTTGAACTTCTTGGGTATATGGGGTTTTGTTTTCATCAAATTTGGAATATTTTAACCATTTTTAGAAACATAGTTTTGGATGTTCTTCCTTTTAGGATTCCAGTTTTATTTATGATAAATCAATTGTTATTGATAAACAATTGATAAATCAATTGTTATTTTCCGAGATGTACTGAAGATCTTTTATTAATTTCAATAGTGTTTCTCTCATTTTTGATAGATTCTATTGCTATGTGTTCAAGTGCACTGATATCTTATTGTCTAATGTCTTATATGTTGTTAATCCCACCTAGTGAATTTTTCATTTCAGATATTGTATTTTCCAACTTCTTCAGTAGTTGCTATGTATATATTTTATACATATAGAAACACACATATATAAAACAACCTCTACTCAAAAAGTTGGGGAAATGGACAGTTAACAGGACTCCCTTTTGATTTCTCTTCTTTCAGGGATCATAATGCTGCTTATCCCGTCGCTGAATGCCAGAACAGAGTTTCTTCGATTTTGTCTAGTTTTAGAATTTTTAAAATGTTGCTACATATCTAATGTTTTATAAATATTTGCTTCAATAATCTACAAATTAGAATAGTAATTAAGTAAAATACAGGCAATTTTTAGGTTGTATAATTTCTTCATGTAAAACAAAATTATGGAACATTTATTATACATAATTTATAAAAATATTGATTGTCTTGAAATTGTTTAGCTTAATTTTTTCCATAATTCAGAGTAAAAAGTCAAAATAATTAGTTAAAATTTTAAAAATTCTACCCATTAAATATGAGAGGACAAGGATTCATCATCTCTGCCACATAGGGATAGCTGGTTTTGTACCCAAGTAGTCTAAAAGAGTAAGAATGATATGACTCTAGGAGTTAAAGCTAACCTGATGATCCTGATTTTTGTTTGTTTTTAACTAATAGCCTCACTCTTGCTTCCTAATAGTAGCAGCAATTAAAAAAATAAAAATAATTAATTGAGTAATATGTGATCCATCATATGACCTCAAAACCAAGAATAGAATATGTATTCTTTAATTCCTATTTATAAAGGCCATAGTTAAATTTCTCTGAATTCCCTATTGCTAAGTCCATTAATGATTTCATTTCAGAGGTAATATATAGATTTTCTTACCAAGAACATTAACATAAAAATCATAATAAATTATAAAATATGCAAACATGACTAACCATATAAAATTGATATTCGATGACTCATGATATCACTGTATATAACAGCTATTTGTGATTATTATTTATTAAGTAATCTAATAAATGGTGTTAGGTTAACAGTGGTATCATGAAGCATAAATATTTCCTAGCATATATTTACTACAGTTGTTCGTTACTTTAGCTACAACATCTATCATTAGTTACAGATTTATCAACAAAATATCGTAGACACCTTTGCAACAATTTTGTTTTCTGAACTTGTGTTTTGCGTATAGTCCGTAAAAGAGCAATAGTGTAACTACTTACAACTACTCTTCAAATATGTATATAGTTGCCTATCCTATGAATCGATATTGCCATTTTCAATTGCTGTTGGCAAGAAAAATGTCAGTTTGTTTCCAAATCTTTAAATTCTGACTCTGAAAGTCACTACAAAAACGAATGTATTATTTTCCACAAATCTTGTTTCCCAATATAGATTTTATATAAGCAGCCTTTGAAACTCTTTATTTTATGATTATTATGAGTGTGATAAATTTTTTGATCTAGAAGGTGTATAGGCTTCTGAGTGCCCAATTTCTTACTAGTCAAAGAAATAAATCAAAAGATATAACACAGAGTTTGTTCTAGAGGTATAGTGACAGGGAAAAAAATAAACACTTTTGGATTTTTTTCTACATGATCTCTGCTGTCCGTGCCTCAGCATATTTTTTTTTAATTCCTTTCATGGAAAATGCATCCTCTAAATGTATTTGCTTTAAAATTACTTACTGAAAATCCAATAGTGTTTATACTGTCTGTCTATCTATCTATCATCTATTTATCTAAAATAATGCGGAGTAATGAATATTACATAATATAAATTACTCTTTGCATTATTTTGACAACCTTTTTCTTTGCAATCTATTTCTTTCCATATTTTGAAAATATTTGTCTTATAACATTCCAAAACTCTAATGAATTTAACTTGTCTATGTATCTACTCGCTTGTGATCTACTCAGAAAATTGAACAGGCTTCCATCTCCATAGTAGCATTTTCTGACCTGACACCCACAAATGGCCTTTTCTCCAAAAATGTTTAATTTAGAATAACTTTGCATTTTTTCTCACTGAAGGACAGTTGTTAAACCTTACTTGTAAAACTCATCATCTTGTGACTTTCTTTCATGAATAAATTTCAAAACCCTTCTTTCTATCTCTGTACTACCTGGAAACATGTCCACTGTAGCACTCATCATTTCATTAAAAATGACTCTTTACGTGTCTTTCTCCTCTTTGTACTATGAACTCTTCAGAGCACAAGTTATTCTTTACTACTTTTATGCCTGCATAATGCCTAGAATATAGGAAGTGCTTAATTTTATCTGTTGAATGAATGAATGAATGTGTGTGAGGGGGCAGGTTTCCTACACAGATGTACTTGCACATAAGTAGGTATGACTAAATATGAGTTGGCAGAGGCGGATAATGGTTTGTATACTCAGGATAATACCCTTAGGTTCCAGATGTACTTCTCTTCTTTGGGTATTGTTATATCTCTGTTGTAACCTTAATAAAGCATCAAGAAGTCGTCACATCCCATCTAAACTGTCATTATTTCCCTTTCCAAGAATTGAAAAAAAAATGATGCCTCAATTGTGCAGTATTCTATTATTTGTGTCTTTACTATTAACTGTAAATAGGCAATAAGCAAAAGTGAGAAATTTTAGCTGCTTAGCAATAAAAGGATTTTACAAATGTTATCACTGGGCTTTGTTGAAATTTCCAGAATGAATTTAAATCAGGAACAAAGAATAGTTCATTGATTAGTGGCCTCCTTTCCTGCTAAGTAAATCACTCATTTGCCTCTTGAAACCACACAATACTCCAATTAATATTCAAAGACGACTCAGTGGTAGGTTATTCCATAAACAAGGCATAGACAAGGCTTAACGTGCTCTACCTGTCTTTGGCAGGAAGTTTAAAGCACAACTTGAAATGTATGAAAAGACCTTGCCCAAGGCTACAAATACAAATGATTGCCTATGTGAAGTTTTTTTAATCAGGAGATTATATAACAAGATGGTAAAATTCTTGCTTGTTTAGCTGTTTGACAAAGCATTCCTGTAGGTTATTTTATTTGCAAATACTAAAAATGTCTTTCTAAATTCCCCCTGGCTCTGGTCTCATTTATTTTGACCCCTAATTCTATGGTAAATGCACCCTTCACTAAAACAGATTAAATTGCAAATCTCTTAAGTGTTGTTTTTTTCCCCCTCCAATTGGGATAATAACAGATAAGGAAGAAAATGGCAGAATTCTAATTTCAGTTTATATATCCTATTTTAAAATATTGTACTCCAAGGCATCAACTCCCTTTACAATTTTTAATGAATATATTTGGATAGAATGTGAAAAGGAAAAAAATAGTGTTTTATAATTAACATACATATACATGATATTTTATCCCTGAAAGATTGTTACGAATTATTGTCCTGTTGAGTTTAAGTGTGTTAGCTCATGTAACCAGGAATTGTCTAAAATATTTGGGAATTTTGTGATAGAAACACATATGATTTCTGTTTTGCACAAAGGTTGTTTTTTGTTCAGAGGAAAAAGTTGTGGGGCTAATGCCAATTTTAATAATCAAATATTTTGTTGAAACCAATAATTACCAAATGTTTCTATTAGCAAAGTTTTTAGAGGAGTCATTACAGTTTTCAGTCAACTATGAAATTGACGCATGATCTTCCAGTCATGTCACTGAATTTTTAGATAGGCTTCTCAATTTCACAAATAGCAAAACATAGGTGATATATTAAGATCTGATGTGATTTTCTGAGAGTGCTGACTTAACTTGATATAGAAAATGGAAACAGAATTATTTTCCATGTAGCCCTGATACTTTTCCTTCAATTTCAACACACCCCAACTTTTTCTAGGGATAATTTTGTTAGCGCTGGGGTTAAGAAAACATTTTTTAAAAATGAAATAAATAAGATAAATCACAGCAAATGCCTCTCATGGAAGTATTTCAGTGAGAAAACATAGGAGGGAAAAAGAAAACTACATGGAATAAACTTTTATTCCCAAAAGAGGAATCAGTTGACAAGAGAAATGTAAGTTTTAAACGATCACCATAAAAACAATCACCAAGAGTAAAATGAAGAAGTATATCAAAAAGTGCCTCACCTTTTGGGGTGCCTGTGTGGCTCAGTCGGTTAAGCATCCCACTATTGATTTCAGCTCAGGTCATGACTTCAGGGTTGTAGAATTGAGCGTGAAGTTGGGCTCTGCTCTCAGCAGAGAGTCTGGGGGGAGTCTGCTTGTGGATTCTCTCTCCCGCACCCTCTGGCTCCCCCCGCCCCCGCTTATGCACCCTCTCTCTAAACAAATAAACAAATAAATAAATAGAATTTTTTTTTAAAAAAGTGCCTCACATTTTAATATAATATGATTAAGCAGTAGATATTAACCATAGTTAGTATTTCAGCTGAGTTACTTTTTTACCCAATTCTCTTGTCCATATTCTCAGTTTTTATCCAAAAAGTCAAGATGGAAAAAATATTGAATTCATATAATTGGACTGTGTCTGTACTAATCATCACTTTTTCAAAAAGCTTTTTTTGCATTCAAATGTCTGCACATGTAAAATAACAATTAGAAGAAAACAACTTTGGCCAGAAGTTTTATATTTTTACAACCAAGCATCCTTTGACAGACATTGGCTAAAATGTCCCAAGCCTGTGCATCCCAATTTTTTCCCATCTGTTTTGTTTTGGAATAGGTGGTGTCCATTTAATGTAAATTAAAGGTAAGCAATACCTGGTGGTTTTCTGTGCGGAGGATCAAGCAACACTTTCTGGTCTACATCTAAATGTTTCAGAACCTTGGGGGCTCTCCAGGGCGCTGGTAGATACTATAGGGTATTCCACATGGCTGTGGGGATTAGGGGTCATCGGAGGAGTCTTAGAAAGTGCTCTTTAGAATCAGAATATAGAGAGTTAGTGCCATTAATCAGGGATAGCTAAGGAGCCGGATTAGCTTTAGAGACGGGAACAGGGTGTATTAAGGCTCTCGGGGAAAAACAAATACGGAGTACACGGAGGGTCAATAGCAGCCGGGAGAGGCTGGAACAGCGGGTTTGTAGAAATCCCAGAGGGAGTCCAGAATGGGGCTGGAGTACTAAGCAAACTACAGATATTGCAGGGCTTTGTAGACTTGAATCTTTGAAGCTACAGGAATCTACTAGAGAGATTTAAAGAGGATAGCAACATGATAACAAATTGTATGTTTTAGGATACAGACTGTAATAAAAAAAAATTGCGTTGAGGTTGGGATAAAAACGGAATGAGAGAAGTCGGAAAGGAGTCTGTTGTATTTGCCCAGCTGAGAGATTGTGATAGCTTCGAATAAGGCGATAGCAGAAGCCAGACTGAGAAATGTTAAAGAGATAATATTGACAGAACATTTTGGTCCTCTGCAGCTACTGATATCCACTGATTGAGGTGTGCTTGATAGTTCTAATCGCTTCAGATCTTGAAGACTCATTTTTATGTGCTCATATTAAAACATAATAAAATAGAGGCTTCCTTTTTAAAAATCAATGCCCATCCCCTAGTCTTTGGTTAAGTGTCATTTCTAGTTGTTCTGAACACTGAGACATTACTTCCAATTTTCAGATCTGAGTTTACATTGAACCTTTTTTCTTGTTTCTTGTTTCAATCAGAAGTTTCAAACTTGGACTCAGTTTGCTCATTGTCCCTATTTTATGACATGGATATCCAAACACCAAAGGGCCAAAATGTTTATGTTTTCTGCCTGACTTGTGCCTGTAACGATTACCATGCAAATGAAACCAAGGGCTTTAATTGTTCATAAAGCAGGTTCAGAGCTAGGGTTATTCACTTGTGTTAAGGCAATAACTGGTAAAGAAATCATCTCGCAACTGAGGATAAAGTTATTGAGAGACCCTAGCATTCTTTAAGATTGTGATAGCACCGAAAAGATATTACTGCATGCTTTAGTTTCTCCGAACCGGACACTTTGTTGCCAGGAAAGCAGTGCAGAGAAGTAGCTACACACCAGGAAGACTCCACATCATTTGTAACTATTATTACATTCTACCTTCACTGCAAACCTATGAAGAGGTTTTGATATTTTATGCACATTTGAAACCTGAGGAAAGTGGGTCACAGGAAATTTAAATAATATTCTTGATGGCATGGAGTTAATTTGGATGGTAAAACTAGAAGAACTTGTGAGAAAGCTACTTGGCATAATGTAATAAAGCCATTAAATTTTCATAAAGAGATCTCTAAACCCATCTCAAGAATCCAAATCAATGCTGTAGAATGATCTAACAGTCATCATTTCCTTATGTTAATTTCTTTCTCAAAATTACGTGCTCCTTACCTCAAGTCCCCCTTCAATTATTACCTCCCTATGCTTATTTGCTGATATGTAAAAGCAATGCAGTTCTTTCTTAAAATTTATGTATATATTTAGTAAACAGTTCATGTTCTTTGTAGAATAATCAAAAAATGCATTTAATAAAAAAGGTAAAAGGCATCCCATAATGTCAGAACTACAAAATAACCCTGTAGAATATATTCATCCTAATATTTTTATATATAAGCATATAAATGTTTAGGGTTTTTTGTTTTGTTGTATTTAGAGTTTTTGTTTGTTTTCTTTAGAAATGGGATCATGTAATAAATACCAATTCATAACATTCTTTTCCATCCAACAAAATACTGTAAACTTTATCTAGGGTTAGCAAGATGCATGTATTTACATAATTATTTAACAACTGTGTGGTTCACCCACCCAATTTCTGACAATATATTAATATTTGCTTTAGGTGAGTTCTTTGCCAGTAACTTTAGGCAAAGGTATATTATTTTACCACATAAGCTTCAAAATAAAAAAAATACCAAACCAAGGGGAGGTGTAGATCAATCATGTGGGGAAAAGTAATGCCATCAAAAATGACCATGCCCTTCCAAACCCAAATACTCAATACTTGAATTCAATAACTGCTGTTAATCCCACCCATTCAGTAGGCTAACACTTCCAACAAATAAACTTTTCCTTCCAAATTTTACTAATTGCAAAAGATTTTATTTTCTTACTCCATCTAGTCAACTCGTACTCATTCTTTGAGACCAATTTCACATGTCCATTTCCATGGCCCCACTTTTTAAACTTTCCCTGGGGGATCAGTTATTCCTCTGTATATACATTGAAACAATAAATTAGACACCTCGATCACAGACTTTATCATTCTAACATGTTAATTTCTTCCAGAAGGTTGCTTGTTCTTTTAACACCTGGCAATGTTTTATTGTGTTGCATTGGCAACACTCCTGCATTGTTTGGCATAGAAGGACAATGTGTTTATGAAGGCCAAGGATGTTCTGTCATTTCCAAGACTGATTCTTAGCCATTACACACCAATATCTTGTATGCGTTGTTACAACCTTAAAAAACTTTTATTCCCTGTAGAACTGCAATGGTTCTAAGCTCCCAAATGTTCCCCTGTATTCTCCAAGGGAACCCCAGAACTTCCATGTGATCTAGGCACTACAAGGTTAATAATGACACAAAAAAAGTCTTTAGAAACTCCCAGCTCCATTGCATGCCACAGTCTTTTCTCACGGTTCTGTGACTCTTCAACCTGACAATTTCTGAATAACAATGCTGCTCATAGATACGTCATACTACATTTCCTAATGGACTGTTAACACACAACTTAGAATAATATTTTTAGAGCTTTGAGAAGATGCATCTAGTGAGGTTTGTTGTGGCGGTAGTAGTTACAGTTTTATGTGGTTGTGTTTGGTTTGGTTTGTATGTTTTTTCCCCTGCGTTTTAGAAAACCTCACAAAATATCTTTTTCTTCTTTTTTTTTCTCCTTATTTTACTCATCTCCCCCACCCACTTCCCCTCTGGCAACCTTCACTTTGTTCTCTATAGTTAAGAGTCTGTTTCTTGGTTTGTCATTCTCTCTCTCTTTTTCCTCTTTGCTCATTTGTTTTATTTTGTTTCTTAAATTCCACATATGATTGAAATCATACAGTATTTGTCTTTCTCTGAATGGCTTATTTCACTTAGCATTGTACTCTGTAGCTCCATGCATGTCATTGCAAATGGCAAGATTTCATTCTTTTTTATGGCTGAGTAATATTCCATTGTATGAATGTACCACTCTTCTTTATCCATTCATCTATTGATGGGCACTTGGGCTCCTTCCATAATTTGGCTATTGTAAATAATGCTGCTATACACATCAGGTGCATGTATCCCCTTAAATTAGTATTTTTGTATTCTTTGGGTAAATACCCAGTAGTGCAATTACTGGATCATATGGTGGTTCTATTTTTAACTTTTTGAGGAACCTCCATACTGTTTTCTGGAGTGGCTGCACGCGTTTGCATTTCCACCCAACAGTTGTTTCTTTTGTTTTTTATTTTGGCGATTCTGACAGGTGTGAGGTGATATTTCATTGTAGTTTTGATTTGCTTTTTACTGATGATGAGTGATATTGAGCATCTATTGATGTGTCTCTTGGTCATCTGTATGTCTTCTTTGAACAAAATATTTTTTGAAAATGACAACTTTTTCTCTGACCAAGTCAACTGCTGAACTGTAATCACCTAGAAATTCTATGCACACTTAATACTGAGGAAACCTTATAAAAGTTACTTAATCTTTTGTTGGGTGGTTTCTATTACACGAGCAAATAGAGTACAAGGTATGCTGGGATTTCTTGTTCCTTTTGAACCCCTGGGCTGAATTCAGTAGTGCATGAGTAATTGGTGACTTTTGGGATATAGAAGCAGTAGGTTTGTGAATAGATATGAATTATTTTTTAGAGCACTGGAGTGTTTTGTGATCCCTTCCTTTTTTTTTTTCCTAAAGATTGTATTTATTAATTTGACAGAGAGAACGAGAGAGCACAGGCAGGGGGAAGAGCAGAGGGAGTGGGCGAAGCAGGCTCCCCACTGAGCAGGGAGCCCCATGCGGACTCAATCCTGGGATCAAGACCTGAGCGGAAGGCAGAGGCTTAGCCATCTGAGCCACCCAGGTGCCCTGTGATCCCTTTCTTAATTAGACTTTAGACTTTTAAAATTTTAGTCTTCATTAACATAAAACAAGCTGTGACCACTGTTTTTAATTATTCCTTGACACTGAAAATAATTTTGGGAATTAGTTGTATATAAACAACTAGCTTATCCAATCATACAAAAATTTTCAACTGTATGGTAGACTAGTTTCAGTTCATTGATGTTTTTATAACATTATTATAGCTATTCTTATATACGATGCTTTAAAAAAGCTCAACTGAGCTATAACTGATTTATAAATAATTATACATATTCAATGTGTACAATTTGATGAATTTGGACATATGCAAACACCAGTGATACCATCACAACAATATAACCACTATCTTAAACTTTTATTATTTCCATTGGGGTTATTTTGGTTTTTTGTTTTATCTTGTTTTCATTTGTTTGTTATTTTACTACGGTAACTTTTAAAACAGTGAGATACAGGTATGTTTTCCCATTAATAAATTTGAAATCTCAATCATCTATATCTTTATACCTACATAGAAAGCTTTATTTCATCTTGAAAATCTGAAGATAAAAGTACAATCTTTTGGAATGCCTTAGAATCTTTTTTCCTTTTAAAAACTTCTCTGAAGATACTTTCTTATAATTCACTTATCCAAGTTTGGTAATGAAGTTAAACATCATTTTCATAGTCATTAATCATTTTTATTTTCCCAGACTTAGTTTGGCTCCAGCTATTACTTGTAGAGGACTTAGAGTGGATGCAGGGAGAAGGGAGATGAAAAATAAAGTGAGATGAAAAATGAAGTGAGATTTTGACATGTGATTAGAAGAATAGAGTGGGAAGAACAGGATGGGGGTGGGGGAAGAGATAGTAACTCAAACCTTCCTTTGACGCTGTCTCACTTTTCTCCCCTATGAGATTCTATGACTGCCCTCCCCTCACTTCTTTCAGGACTACATTCATTATTTTAGAGCTTGAGTATTTTACCTCTAAAATGATTTATTTTGAGGGGCCCCTGGGTGGCTCTGTCAGTTAAGCATCTGACTCTTGATCTCAGCTCAGGTCTTGATCTCAGGGTGATGAGGTCAAGCCCTATGTTGGGCTCCACACTGGGTGTGAAGCCTACTTAAAAAAAATAAAATTGAATAAAATGATTTATTTTAAGCAGCATCTTATTTCCTAGTAATTCTTCCTAGGGAGACTCTAGTGGACACAGAGAAATTCTGTACCACAGATCTTTCTCAGGTGGAGTGTTTGATCATGGGGTGTTGATGAAATGATATTACACCTCACTTTTAAATAAAATATCGTGAACACTACATTTTATCCTTATTGATAGCAAATTCTTGAAAATGGACTATTATATTTAGCTTATGTATTGCAATTACAACTTTATTATTTATAAACTGTCTTTAATTCCTGGTGATGGATATTTATAAACACAAATTGTTTTACATCCACAAATGTTAAATATTCAGAATCGTCTTAAGAGAGAGACAATATTTCTGGCTGTCAGGAATATTAAAATCTGTAGAAAATGATATGTAAGATTTGCAAATACTAATTCTCTAGGTTCTCCTAAAGTGCACATAAGATATCAGTTTACTTTGTAGAAACAGGCTCAACAATTTTCTAAGTTCTAACTTGGTTTGCCTAAGAAAAGTGTACTGACTACGGAACACGTGTATAAATTAGTGATATCATATACTTCCACTTTGTGAACAAGTCATTATTTGCATTTTAACTGTTAAACACTAACCCTGTGTTTAAAGGCAAAGTGCAGATTCTGTTCACCTAGTGTACAGTTGGTACATAGTAGTTAACACAAATTATTTCGAATGGATAAGGATGGTTTCTTCAATCAGCCGTACATTCATCACTATGGGTACATAAAGTTTTCTTGTTAAAAATATTACTTGGGTGTTATAAGGAAATATTGAAGATTTTCCTCTCTGTGATTGTTCCTGATGATTTCTAATTGAAATGTACTATTTTATCAGAATACCTATCAGAGAGAATTCCAATCATAAAAGTGACATATTTATAAAGGTTTTAGCAGAAAAAAATAAATTATAATTGGTATTTGAATTTCCTGATTATTTTTTCCTTAGATGTTTCTGTTTTACAACTGAAGAATAATTTTCAAAATATTTGGTAGCTGGATTACAACTGGTTAAAGGCATTATTATAAAATAGCTCTTGGTAGAAGCCATGTTCTAAGTCTATTGTTAACAGACCCCAACATTTTCATAGCTGTCTTCTGGCTATCCAACCTAAGATTGAAAATCTACAGAGTTATTTTATTTACTTTCATGTAAGAAGAGTTTCATAAGCTTCCATTTTCAATCCCTATTTGTATATGATATTTCTATCTCTTTTTTTGTTTAATGAAGTATTTTTACAAGCTGTATTGTGCATTTTATTTTAATGACCTTAAAAAAAACTATCAAACTTTGTTTTTAATTTGCTTTCAGAAATACTCAAATCAGAATTTGCATTTACCAGTTCACTGTGTTGGTAATGATCAGCAGAATGAAATGGTAAATACAAGGAAGTGCATCTTTTATGGTTGGATAAACCCATCAATAGGAACAACAACAAAAAAAAGCCTGCTTCTCTTTTTTTAATAAGCTTGAGAAAGCATCTGTCTTACTATAAACAATATACTTCACCAACCATGTAAGAATTTATTTCCATTGTCATGATTTAGTTAGTTGAAAAAATGGCTTTTACCAGCTTGCAAGTTACTTATTGTTCTTATTAAAGGGAGTTTTTCTTTCTAGAAGTCAATAGACTGCAGTAGATAGTAATTTTATACAGTACAGATTCTAAAACTAGTGCTTCCCTATTTCTTCAGTGCTTAAGTATCATCAACATAAAACCAGTTAAGAGAACCGATGACTTATAAAAATCCTTTCAATATATGCAGCGTGTAAAAAGACTGAGAATTTGAAATCTAGAAATAAGACTTTTTTTATTATTGTCAAAGTTGAATCAAAAGTAGTGCTAATTGCATGATGGAAAGGGAGAAGGGACTTTATTCTGCCAGCATGTGGCAAAAAGATATAAGAGAGTATAATTATGTTACCAAGAAATGAAGAAGACTTCACTCAAAAGAATTCCTTTAACCTACCTTTCAAGTAGAGATATTTTATTGATACTAATTCAAAGGTTAGGAATTCAACAAACTGGATGTTCTTATGAAAAGATTACATATTTTACCAGACAGGCAGTGATGATTACCAAAGCGTTCGATATATTTCAGTGTATGGATAGGTTACAAAGTCAGGGATGATGTGACATTTAACTACATTCTGAAGAATAGTCTTTGAATCATTGGATGAGAAAATATAGGAAATACTAAGTATGGCAATGAGCATGGAGGATTACTTGAAATATTAAGAATCATTACATTTTGGAGGGCTATTGATAAGAGCAAAGAAGAATACAGTTTAAGGAAGGAGTAATATAAACGTGAATCATTGGGCATCTGACTTATGGACTTAAACACTTAATTATGTAGGAAATAGTACAATTGTACATTATCTTGGGTATGTAACTGCATAACAGACCATCCCAAAGAGTGACTTCAAACAAGAGCCATTTTTTTGTTTTGTTTTGTTTTGTTTTTTTGTTCACAATTCTATGGCCCTATAATTAAGGCTGTGCTCAGTTTTTGTTTTGTATTTTCTTCTTTTTGAGTCTGCCTGGGGTCATTCACATGGCTATGGTCATGGCTCTACAGGTTGATTAAGGGCACAAGCTGAGCCTTTTTTCCTCATCCTTGCTCTTATACTCCCAAGGTATCAACTGAGATTCTCATCAGGCAGCCCTGCATTCCAAGAGGGCAGTGAACTGGGGCATGACAATTCTGAAATCCTGACAGACACAAGAGGCCAGATCCCCCTCCTTTAAGGAGAGGGAATATTCCATAATGAGGATGAAATTCTTATCCTCTGGCATTGTTCCTTAATTCCTGTGTGTGTGTGTTGGTTTTTTATTTTTGCTTTTTGTTTTTTGTAGGGTTTTGTTGTTGTTGTTGTTGTTGTTGTTTTGTTTTGTTTTGTTTTGTTTTTTAACTCTTTACAAAGCATATGGATCTTTGCTTTGGATTCTAAGACTTTTTTTTCTTCATATTTGTAAGAAACAGTCTGTATTTATTTAAAGCTAAATAGCCTTCTAAGTCAGTTTCCAGTTCCTAGAGGCCTGAAGACTTGAAGTCTTCTTTTCATTTGGGAACTTTCTGTTCTCTTTTAGTTCAATTTGTAAAACTCTCTTATAAACACTAAGGTAATTCTATGTATCAGGTTATAAGTCACTTCATTAGGCCAAACTTAGACTGAGTGTTCTTTTGGAAATTGGCATCTCTCTGTTTTGGTTGATGTGTCTGGTGAGGTAGAGCAACATCCTGAATATGCTCAGAAGCCTTCCACCCAGTCGAGAATGTCTCCTGGGACCACTTTAAATCCTTCTGAGGTCTGCACTAAAACTTTTCATAGCCACAGCTTGGTTTTAATCTTTACAGAGAAATTATTTCTTACCTTGAAATTTTCTTGCAGCCTGGAGTGTCTAGTAATAAGAACAGGGTTATTTTCCAAGCTAGCCAATACAAGGACTGTCTATACTTACATTTGTTCTGTTTAAAGACTGATATTATTATTATTATTATTATTATTAATTGTTATTATTATAGTTTATCACTCACTGCACATTATAGTAAATAGAAGCACACATTGGCATATTCCACATTGTGTCTATGCATCTCCTTAGCTGGGTTGTCGTTGTTGTTTTATACTTTATTATTTGAGAGACAGAGAGAGTGCACACTTGTGCACACAAGCAGGAGAAGGAAAAAAGGAGGAGGGAGAGGGAAAGAGAGAACCTCGAGCAGACTCCATGTTTAGCATGGAGCCCAATGCTGGGCAATCTCAGGACCCAGAGACCATGACCCCAGCGGAAGCCAAGAGTCTGTTGTTTGACTGAGCCACCCAGGCATCCTCCTTCGCTGGGTTCTTTATGTAAATTACCACAGAATATAAAACACAGGTGGTCCGTTCTCTGAACTTCAAATGTCCCTTTGCCATCCTTCATCAACAATTTGGATGCCATATTAGGCTTGGCCGGTAGCATCCATTTGCCACCAATGCCAACGGCAGTGTAACAAATTTTAGATTTTTGTTATGGCAACACCCATTTCTAAGCATGAATTTCAGTATCACTTCCATCTCTGTGTAAAAATGACACAATTCTTAGCATTTTAAAACAATAACCATTGTATTTGTTGATGATCGCGTGGGATAGCAGTTTTCCTGGACACAGCTGGGTGATCCTTTCACAGTCTTACTGGGGGACATACATTAAGCTGCACTGAGTTGGTGGCTTACAATGAGGCCAGTTGATGTAGAAGCCTATGGTTGAGTCAGTCTGTCTCTACTCCATAGAATTTCATGCTACAGCAAGCTAGTCTGAGCTTCACACAGTAGTGTTATGTTTCAAAAGAGCAAAAGCAGAAGCAGCAGGGTTTCTTGAGATATAAACTCAGAAGTTGTGAAACATCACTAAGTCACAGTGTCATTCCCCAGGCAAGCTTTGGAGAATAGAGCCTTGATTTGAAGAGTGATAAAACCCTATTGCAAAAAAAAGCTTCACACAAACATCTTTGCAAGCAACCTACCAAGAGAAGTAATTTTTTTTTTTTTTAAGATGCAACAGTGGGATATATGGAATTGGAAGAGAATGGAATAGAGATATGGATGTCAGTGAGAAATGAGTGCAAAAATTTGGGTGAAAAATAAACAAGCTGGACTAGGGTAGTGAGAATTTTAAAGAAAATGACAGCTTGGACGTTCAAGAAAAAAAATAAATAACAGAATTAATTGCTTGAATTAATGGAGGTATATGCCAGGTTTCAAGTATTGGAAAATGTTAGAATGTTGATGCCAACAAGGCAAATTTCAATTTAGTAGGTTTTCAGTAGAGATTATGGAGTGTGTTTAGTGTATGAAGAGGTTGAGGTATATTCAATCCCACTGACTTTGACTGAATGCTGGCTGGTTGCTTCTCCTTACCACCCTTTTCAGAACACACAGATAAAGAAGGCTTCACCTTCTAGTATCAGAGTACTTGAATAAACATGACAAATGTATTGGATAGGATAACATGGATAAGCGGGCACAGAATTGGTAAAATTATATTACATATCCAGAGACTAAGTAGCTAATTTTGGATAGAACGTAAATTTTATTGGCACCATGGTATATCAAGGTGTGAAAATGTTACACATTCTAAGTTGACAGGGTAATTTTGTACAATTCATAGTTGTTAGAAAATTTTTGAAGACAGAAAACTTAAAGTTTTAAAGTGCGTGTGTGTGTTTAGCAGGCTGACAGAGAAATATATAAATGGGATTACATGCATCTATAAATAGGACACACGAAGTAGAGAGCTAGCAAACTTTTATAAATTTCACGAAGAAAAAGAAATCCAGTGTTCAGCACTAGTGATTCTGCTAGATACTATGTATATGACTTGATTATGTCTCAATAACTCTAATTTACCATAGTTTTTAAAGCATTTTTTTTCAAGATAAGAAAGCTGAGTATGAACAATTGACACTGATTTGTTTAGTTCAGTCAGTGTCAGAACTGAATTGGAGAGGCACCTGGGTGGCTCAGTCAGTTAAGTGTCTGCCCTCTGCTCAGGTCATGATCTCAGGGTCATGGGATCAAGCCAGAGTCAGGCTCCAGGCTCAGTGTGGAGTCTGTTTGTCCCTCTCCTCTGCCCCTCTCCCCAGCGCCCTCTGCACAGGCACACCTGCTCTCTCTCTCTCTCAAATAAATTAAAATTAATTAATTAATTAATTAATTAATAACTTGGCAAAAAAGTGACAGTTGGCTCCCAGTTCAAGCCCAAACAATATATGTCACATACTTGAAATAAATTTTGGATGGCTTTTGAATTACTGTTTTATCTAAATACATTAGAAGGTGTTTGGAAGCAGATTTTCTTCTCACCATGGCCTGCCTTGCCCCATCTTCATTCCATGAGGCTTCACAATAAGTTTCACTTAATGGCAAAAACAAAAAATACAACAAAAGAACAGCAATTAACTTCTAGTAGGGAAAATGAGCATTAGATGTTGTCTTATTAATTAATTTTAAAAATTAAATAAAAAAAAAAAGGCTTGTAAGATATCCAGAGGAAAACAGCATATTACTTACTGGGAAAAACAAAACAAAACAATACAATACAATGATTTGAATGACAGTTGTTTTGGTTTTTTTTTTTAAGATTTTATGTATTTGAGAGAGAGAAAGAGCATGAGAGGGGTACGGGTCAGAGGGAGAAGCAGACTCCCTGCTGAGCAGGGAGCCCAACATCATGGAGCTCAATCCTGGGATTCCGGGATCATGACCTGGGCCAAAGGTAAATGCTTAACTGACTAAGCCACCCAGGCACCTCTGACAGTGAATTTCTTATCAGAAACCATGGAAGTCAGAAAGAAGTGACACAATATTTTTCAAGTGCTAAAATAAAAATGAACATAAACCCGCAATCCCAAAGCCAGTGAAAATATTAGGTATGACAAGTTAGTGAAGACGTTCTCAGAGGAAGGAAAAGTAAGACAATTTGTCACAGCAGACCTCTCCCAAAGAATGGCTAAAATTCTCTAAACAGAAAGAAAATAATTTTTAAAAGAAACTTTGAAACTTCAGAAGAAAGAAAGAACATCATAAGCAAAAATATGGGACTATGCATTAGGCTTTCATTCTCCTCTTGAGTTTTTAAATTATGTTTGACAGTTGCAGCAAGGATTATAAAGCTATCTAATGGATTTCTAAATGTAAGTTGAGAAAAACTTTAAAGCAGTTATATTATAAATGGAAGAGAGTAAAGGAATTTAAGGAGAGCAAAAGTTTCTATACTTCTTTCCAGCTGGTGAAGTGAAGACACTAGTGGACCGTAAGAAGTTATGTAAGTATAATGTAATACTTAGAGCAAACAGTAAAAAGCTGTACAAAGAATTACAATCAGGCACACTACAGTAAATGTTCAAACAACCTACAGAAAGTTAGGGAAAAGCAAGAGAAGTGAAAGGGAAAGAGAACAACACCAACAAAAAACTAAAATGGCGTACTTAAGTTCTAGCAAATCAGTGATTACTTTATTAGTCAGTGATTGGCAGAATGGATTAGTAAACACGCCTTTATTATGCTGTGTAGAAGAAACTTCAAATGTAATGATATAAGCAGGTTGAGAGTAAAAGGATGGAAAATGATATATCATGAAAATTTTAATAAGAAAAAACAGGAGTGACTGTTAATATTAAATAAGCCTCAATTTAATTAATATTAACTAGACCACAGAGCAAAGATTTTACCAAAGTGAGTAAGGGGCATTATATAATGACAAAGTGTAAATACAGAAGAAAATCACTAATCCTAAATGTGTATACACTAAACACAAGAACCGGAAATTATGTGAAGCAAAACTGATAGAGCTAAAAGGAGAAACAGAAAAAGCCACATTTGTGGTTAGAGACCGCCACACCGATCTCTCCACAACTGATGGAAGAACTAGAAAGAAAATTGGCAAAAATACAAAAGAACTCCAAAATATCATCAACCAACAGAACCTGCTCTTCTAATACAGATGTGTAGTATACTACACCAAAACACAGCAGAGCACAGATCCTTTTCAAGTGCCAAACAAATATATCAAGACAGACTGTAATCTGAACAAGAAGGTAAGCCTCAATACATTCAGCAGAAATGAAATCATGCAGAGGATGTCCTCCAACGACAGTGAAATCAAACTAGAAAACAAAGCAAAAAGATAACAAGAAAATCTCCAAACACCTGGAAACTACACATTTCTTAATAACCCATGAGTCAAAGAGGGAGGGTCAGGGAAATGACAAATCCATTGAACTGAAAGAAAATAGAAACTCAACATATTAAGATTTACAAAATACAGCTAAAGCATTGGTGAGAGAAAAATTGCTAGCACTAAATTCATATTTGAAAGTGAAAAATGTCAATCATTTGAGATCCCACTACAAGAATAAGAAAAGGATTAGGTTATAATAATAGAGACCTAATACGAATTGGTGAGAGAAAAACACTGACATACATGAGCAGGGTTACAAGCAGATAATTTTCTGTAGATCAGAATCTAATGACCACTATACATACAGAAAAAATGTGCATCCTCACAGCAGTAATTAAATAAATACAAATTAAGAGAAAATACAATTTGTTAAGCTAATGAAATGAAGGAAGATTAAAAAAATTGATTTGAAGAAACACAGAGATGTTGGAAAAACATACTTATTATTGTCTTTTATCTGATGAAATGGACATTAAAATGCTTATTATAAATTTGACACTAACTTTCAAAATGAATTTGACAATCTCTATAAAAAGCTGGGAAATATCTATACTTCTTAGCATAATATGTGTTCTTCCAAGCATCTTAATGAAATAACCTAAGTGTAGCAGAGCTTTACATGTAACTGTATTAATCATAGTGCTATTTATAATAATAATAAGAGCTAATATATATTGATGGTTTAATATGGGCAAGACTTTACCATAAACCTTTATATGTTGTGGAAAGACGGTTAATGATCCTCAAAGGCATTTTGAACACATGACTTGTGACAACAGAGAAGCATTACAAAATGAGATAGTCTGGTTTCTGAAGGTAATAGAAGAAACTTACAGTGATACATGTCAGCTTTGATGTGAGTGGGAAATACATTTTTCTTCTGCAAAGCCAACGCAATTTGGGTTGGTGTGTTATTCTAGCATAATTTTGCCAGACCAATACAGTATACCAACTCATATAGTCCATCAGAAAACCCTAAGAGGTAGGTACAATCATTTCTTCATGTTGCATTTGAGGATATTAAGATATCCTGTGATTTAAAAAGATGGTCAATGGCACTCAACTAGAAGAAAAATCATATCCAAGGAACTGGCTTTAAAGAGAGTCTTAACTATTATAACAATTACTACTGTTGAGAACATTTCAGGTTCAATGGATTAAGGAATTAATACATAATCAATGTCTATTCTATGTGGTGGAATCTTAAGCAACCATTAGAACAATTTCTCTAATTGGTTTTGATAAATTTTGAAAAAAAATTAAATTAAAAATCTAATCAAAAAGACAGATGTACACTGTATAAAAACTTTGTAAACTATAACTAAAAGTGAAGTTCTAGGCTTAGTAAAAACATATAATAATATAAATTGAAATTACTCCTGCTATAAATACCTAGCAAAGAAAGTTAATATATAATAAACATTGTTTTGAATGCATATCTGAGCTTACAAAAAAGGAAAGTTATGAGCCGGAAATAAAGAGAACTGCTCATCTACAAAGTGGGGCCATTAGCAAGGCTGTCACTGCTGAGTTGATGTGATTAATCACCAAGAGCCTTCGGTATTAATGCCCACATAAGAAGTGATGGGACATGTGTCTCCAAGTCAGGGGTTTGAACTGAGAGATGCCTCCGGAGCCAGGAATCTTAAAGGAGTAAATCTTACTGGACCAGTAGAAAAAAAACAAAACAAACCAACAAAAAACAAACCTGAAAAACTCATCTTTCAGCAATGATAGAATAAATGTCTACCTCAAACATGACCAACAAAATAAGTTGCTCCTAAATATATGAAAGTTTAAACTTGTACTTCACGTGGAAAGTGGTTAGGAATTTATACCATATTTGTGTGCTGAAAATCTCATGATGCAAAAATCACACAACATAGAACAGGTTGGTGATACTCTTGCAGCTACAAAGAAATACAGGCAAATGCTCTGGAGGGATGCTCCCTCCACGTAGGAGAGGAAGGATTCTCACAATTGCTGTGGATTATGCAAATTTCAGGCCACACATAAAAACCAACAAAACAAAACAAAACACGGACAAATCACATGCAGAAATAAACTTCCACGAGCAAGAATCAGCAGATACATTATGATCATGATAGTTTTCACATGTTATAAAATTCAAGAACAAGGTACTGTGAAAGAAGAACAGACACTTTTGAAAAATGGAAATTGCACAAATAGAATGAAATAGCCATTGAAGCAAAAAGAGAACTCATATAAATTAAACAGTGGATGAAACGCATTTAATGAGAGAATTAGTGGATTTGTAGAATGATAGACGGAAATCACTAAAAATGTAGTGTAAGGATTGAGATGCAGAAAAGAGTCTTTTATAGATCTTACTGAATTTCCAGACATAGGCAAAGGAGTCACACAAAAACAGTTAAGATAATGGCCCATTTTTGTGTGGTAGAATGTGATAAATAACTTCTAGGATCCAACATGCTCCACCTATCCTTAGCAAGAAAAGAAAGAGTGCACAAACAGCTAGATACAGCACAGTAATGTTACAAAATACCAAAGAATTGAAGTTTAAGGACATGCAATTGCATTCATAACAGACTCTTGAAGAAGGCATGTTGAGGAAATTCTGGGATAAGATATATCTTAACGTACAATTCTATAAACCCATCTAAACTAAAATTCAAGTAAAAGGCTTAAAACGGGGTGGGGGAGACCTAAGAGGATTTGCCATTAACAGAGCCTCATCAGAGAGATAATTAAAATGTACTGGGGTGCCCAGGTGGCTCAGTAGGTTGGGTGACCGACTCTTGGTTTTGGCTCAGGTCATGTTCCTGGGATCTAGCTGCGTGACAGGCTCCCCACTCAGCAGAGAGTCTGCTTGTAATTCTCTCTCTCCTTCTTCCTCTGCCCTTCCCCATGTGTGCACACATTCTTCCTGTCTCTTTCTTTCTAAAATAAAGAAATCTAAAAAAAAAAAAAATGTACTTAGAAACAGGGAAGTTGAACCCAGGGCAGGTGAAAAAGATTGAATTTAAGAAGAAATTGTGAATAGAGGAAGTGATACATTTGAGGGCAGATCTAACAAGCAAAAGTGATATAAACACCACCTCCGTATCAATAGTGACTCATTTAGGGGGTCATAGAAACAAGAGGATTATAAGGTATTACCTTAAAGTAACATACAAGAAATGAGGAGAGGGTAATTGATATTTAAGCTTACCAAGTTCTGCAGCATTTCAAGGAGGACAGACATACTATAATCAGTGGATTTTGTTATCAAGTTATCATTTAGAAACAGAATATTGAATGGGACATCAGTGTGGAGCCTAGCCTTCCAGCATTTGTCATGGCAAGCACCAGTGTTTCCTAGGGGTAAAATTAGTGGTGCAAAAAGTTGCTAGTTTGGCCTACTTATGGCTTCCCCACAGGATAGCACAGAGACAAGAGCTGTCCCCAGAAACTCCCCCTGTCCCTGCACCAGAAGGGCTCATGGGCAAACATAGTATCTGTCAGAGAGAGCACCACTAATGGCAGAGTGAAACATCCCATGACCTTCCCATAAATTTCTGGCATGACCAAGGGCACTTTTAGCTAAAGAAACTGCAAGCACCTCTGGATAAGCAGCTGTGTTTATGTATTTACCTCTCCTGCCTTCTTTGTGTGCTCTGATTTTATGGAGTCAGAGATAGAGGAGAAGGAGACTAAGAAAGGGCCTATGAATACCATAAACTCCTATTCTACCATTCTCTCACTGTGGTGTTTGAGACAGGTGAGTGGAGAATAATTGGGTTTGACACAAGATCAAAGCTTTAATTTAGACCGAATGGGTTTCTAACACTTGAAAGTGAATGGGTAACTCTCTAAAAGATATAACTGAAATTCATAAGGAAATTATGGATTCATCCCAAATGACCTCTTAGTTGAGGAAGGCACTTATTACATGGGATGTTTGAAGGATCAAAGGGAGGAACTTTCATTCATGTACACAAGGAGACATGATCAGGGGTCTGGAGTCTTGATGAAATGGAATACTCTGAGAGTTAAAATATATGCAGTTTAAGGAATAATGTTTAACTTTGTAATCTTAAAAATAATATTTAGCAAATCAATCAAGTTGCAAAAGGATACATGCAGAATACCATTCACATAAAAACTTAAGTACAAAATTGTACACACGCACACATAAGTAATTCTTGGTAATATGGACAAAAACATTACATGTCTAATATAACATCAACTCCAAAATTTAGCTATTTGTATTATTTTCTTTAGCATTTTGTTAATATTCACACAAAAAAGTAATAATAATAATTTAATATATGCATTTTTCACAGTATAAAGTGAATTGAAATTCATGATAGTGGCTTACATATAGTTCTACCTAATGATATTAGAAAATGTCTTAATTCTGTCTACAACACAAGATAGGTTTTGCAATCTAATTCATTTTTAATAACAGAGCAGTGCATCCATCTATGGCCCATTCCTTCATGCATAGTAGGAGATGGTGATCGTCGTACGCCATTAATTTAAGTATTTATCAATTGGGTGAATGTAATTACCCTAAAACATTACTTATTTACCCTTAACTTTGTTAAAATCAATGTCATATATATTTATAATCTTTTTATCCAAAAGAACTTGTTGATAATACAGCCCACTCAAACAAATCACTTAAGATCCAAAAAGGTATCTTAAATACTACATTTTTGAGATAAATTATCAAACTTGATACCTTCCTAAATTTCATACATGCTGAAGTTTATATTATCAAAGTTTTTAGGTAAGAATTTCTTTTCCTTCCATATTGTGGAAACTGATTTTCATTCTTACTTAGACCTTTAGAATGAGCTTGAGGTCAGCTCAAGCTACCTTGAGGTAACTTGATAAATGGAGTAGTGTCCTTTGTATTTTAATGGTGACATAGGATCATAAATATTTAAAATTTCAAGAGAATGAAAAATATAATCCAATTGTCTTAAATATAATAGAATTGATTCAAGAAGGAAAATTGATTAAAAAATTGCTACAGCGGGGCGCCTGGGTGGCACAGCGGTTAAGCGTCTGCCTTCGGCTCAGGGCGTGATCCCAGCGTTCTGGGATCGAGCCCCACATCAGGCTCCTCCGCTATGAGCCTGCTTCTTCCTCTCCCACTCCCCCTGCTTGTGTTCCCTCTCTCACTGGCTGTCTCTATCTCTGTCAAATAAATAAATAAAATCTTTAAAAAAAATTGCTACAGAAAATTAACAAGTGTTTTCCTCATAAATGGCAGCCCTTATGCATTTCATTAATAGTATATCTGTAGGAGATGAAGATTCTGGAAGCCAACAAAAAAAATATAATTTTATGAAATGGCTCAGTGACTGCCTTTAACCAAGGTCAAACTTCCCTGAAAATTTGAAGACCTGAAATTCCGAAGTTCATAAATTTCAAGATTCATTTACTCCTGACAATAAGCCACCTCTTAGTTCAAAGGGAAAAAAAATACATAATACATTTAAGAACTGAGGAAGAAAGCTCAATTGAGTATTTAACTTTATACAGCTTTTTAAAATGAAAAATTTTTATGACTTAAGTGCAAGCTAGTAAAAAAAAATCATAAATTAATTTTTCTTTACCATAGACTTGGAGCTTTAAATGAAAGTTGAAAGTGGTCATAAAATGTTCTATTGGTTTCATACTTTCCAAAGCACTAAAGTAAAAAAATATATATATTAGCAATAGTGTATAAATCCAACCATGGACTTCAGTTGAAGAGAATGAAATATGAACATTAATGCAATGTTTATAGGATAACAATAAATCTTTTGAAAGAATCGTAATGCAGAAACTTACTTTTCTTATTTTTATTAAAATTATAAATTTTGTTCATTTTAATATGTTTTTAGTATGTTATCATCTCATTGCATTTATAACAATTCACTTAAACAATCACAGAATCCTTTTCTTCCAATGATGAGCTGACAGATTGTCTATATTGTTTTGTCTGCATTGATTGATTTCTACCTAAATAGTATATCATGGGAGATCTTGCCTGAAGATGTTGGAAAGGAGTATGTTGATTCCAAGTGGTTTTATGAGAATATGTGTGAAAAGACTTAGTTCTTCTCAAGTGAAATTAATCATGAAAGATAAGAACAATTTTATCCCTATAAATTGAATGCCTGATAAAATTGGCCTAATGTATTATTTTGGCATTAATTCCAGTCACACAATTTGTAAAATTTGAGGACTATAATCTCTTCTTTCCTCTCTCCTTCTATTTATGTCCCTCTGTCATTCCCTTAGCCTAATAGTTCTTCCTCAAGAAACAAAATTGTGAGATGCCCGGTATAGAGAAAAATGATCAATCTCATACAATTTTGAGTCCAAATGCCCTAAGCCTTTGTGTATCTTTTGACTCCAAAATTTTACTTCTAAAAAATTAGAATAAGAACATAATCATGGAGGTGGCTAAGATTTTGTGCCCAAGGGGCGCCTGGGTGGCACAGGGGTTAAGCGTCTGCCTTTGGCTCAGGGCGTGATCCCGGCATTATGGGATCGAGCCCCACATCAGGCTCTTCCACTATGAGCCTGCTTCTTCCTCTCCCACTCCCCCTGCCTGTGTTCCCTCTCTCGCTGGCTGTCTCTATCTCTGTCGAATAAATAAATAAAATCTTAAAAAAGAAAAAAAGATTTTGTGCCCAAGTTTTTCTGTTTCATTGAGGAAATTGCCAACAATCAATAAGGAATTATTTAACAAATTATTTAAACAAATTGTAGTATATCCAGGTAATGGGATTCATTGGCTTTGCAACTATTACAAATATCATAGATGTCTATCTACTAACATGGGAAGATATTAATGGTATTTTTTAAATTGGCAATAATTAAGATCATTATGTAGAACAAAGATGCTCTTTAATAGGGGAATGGAAAAGCACATATCAGTACAATGGAATACTACCCAGCAATAAAGGGAACAGTTCATCAATTCATACAACAAGAAGAATGAATCTTGAATATGCTTTGCTAAGTGAACAAAGCCAGAAACAAAAGATTCTATACCGTGTATGTCCATTTATATAACTATTTAGAAAAGGCAGCGCATGATGAAAAGCAAGAAATATGCCTGTGAGATGGGTTTTGCATCCTTCCTTCAGTTAGGTAAAGAGCATGTCTAGTCACTAGCTCTAGGACGACCTTTCTACCTTATTTAGTTGGATCCAAATTCAGCTTCATTCAGTCTTTGTTTCAACCCTGGCTACCTGCAAATGTAAAACTGAGAAATAAACGCTCACATGACATTGAGATTACATATGAGATGCATGGTAGTAACTGTGGTGATTTGTTATAGAGCAGTATCAAAATGATAAAGTTTGACTACATAAATATATGGTTAAAATCAATACAAAATACATTAAAAATAAATAAGACATGAGAATATATTTCTGGCAAACACAATATATGGTAGTCTTATCTGTAATATACAGAGAGCCCCTATGTGTGGAATAGCATTAAAATCATCAAAATGGACAACAGTTCATTAAAGGAGTTCATAAAGGATGTACAAAATAAGAATATATTACAGTATTTGTAGCTCTTTAAAGGTAAATTCAGACAAGAAGAAACCATTTTCTGCATATTTCATGATTTTATTCTATTTGTAGCATGAAACTGTTAGGAATAACAAAAACCTATATATGTAAATGAGGTGACTGAATGGCTGTTAACAGATGCTACATCTATACATCTATTAAATAATTAGTTAAAATTTTATATATAAATATATATGAAGTTCTAAGATATATATATAATGTAAGATGTATGTATGTAGTACGATATATATGTAAATTTAATTGCAAAAGGCAGGTTGCAAATACACATATATACATACAAACATATATTTATACATAATATATGGATATGTGTTTTTAAATTACATGTATTTTTTAATGTCAACTATTTTTTTATAATGTTTTTTTATTATATTATGTTAGTCACCATACAGTACATCCCTGGTTTCTGATGTAAAGTTCGATGATTCATCAGTTGCGTATAACACCCAGTGCACCATGCAATACGTGCCCTCCTTACTACCCATCACCAGCCTATCCCATTCCCCCACCCCCCTCCCCTCTGAAGCCCTCAGTTTGTTAACTATTTTTAAAGGAAATCTATACACAGAAAAAAAGACTAGGATGGATTGTGTCAGCATGTAAGAAAATTTTCAGTCATTGGTTATTAAAATTTGTGTTGTATGTTCTTAAAAATTGTGGAGGATCCGGGGGGCACCTGGCTGGCTCAGTTGGTGTAGCATGCTACTCTTAATTTGGAGGTGGTGAGTTCAAGCCCCATGTTGGGCATGGAGCCTACTTAAGGAAATTATGGAGGATCCCAAAAAGCTTTCATTTACGTTGAACATAACTATTCATATTTATTGTATTATAAATTTAAACAGATAACTTTTTAAAATATAAGAATACACAGACACACTTTACACTATCTGTCGGAGCAATGACATACATGTAATGTAACCTCTGCAACAGAGAAGCCATAAAAGAACGAGAAGGAAAAGGCGAATATTGGCTTAGTATTATTATGAAAACAGTTGCAATCTAACTGACCCCTTGAAAGTATCTTGGGGATCCTAAGCATCCTAACCACCCATGTGTTTACTGTTTAGATTGTGTCATTAGTGTGAATTTAATTTTTATTCTTTTTTTTTTCATTTTAAGAACAATGTAGTTTAATTATATATGTATTATTTTAAAATTGGAAAAATTGAGCCAATTGTTAAAATGACAAAAAATTCACTAGAAAAGTTGTCTCTGGTCAAATTTTCTCATATTCTGCATATGATGCTAGAATATTTTTTCTTATGTTTTATTCTTTCCCTCCCTTTTGTCCTTCCTTTCTCCCTCCTGCCCTTTGACACTCCAAACTTTCCTTTTCTTTCTCTTTTTCTTTTATACAAAACAAACGACTATTACACACCATATTTATTGTTATATATTTAAAAGAAAGTGAGCGATTGCCTGTTGCTAGAAACTCATAATTTAATGGAAAGTAATACATAAATCCTGTAATTACGATTGTCTTTACTTCTAGTCCCACACTTGTAGACCCAGATTTGGATTTCTTTTCCTATACATTCTCTAAATTATCTAGAGCCTTATCTTCCCAAATATTTCCTCAATCTTTAATGCCCAGTTCAAACCCTGCACTACGAAGGAGAATTCTCTAAGATTTCTAGCATGCAAAGCTATGTCCCTTCTTCACAAGTCAATGGGAGATCTTCAACCATCACACTCATGCTTCTCTTCTCTTCCCAGATACATTTAAGGAACTAAAGTCAGCAAATGTGTTTTATAGTTGGTTTTATTCTCCAGAGTATTATGTATCTTTCTCAATATTTACTTGGTGCTCACTAAAGAGCTTATCAATTGCTTATGTGTCTGATACTTTAGAAAAAAGACAACTGTCATACATTGATAAATGATGACATTATATTCATTGGCAGGAAATAAAAGCCTTTATTGTCTTTAAAATGAAATGACAAAGTGTCTTGAATAAAATTTTTTATTAGGATATAAAGCGCAAATTGATGTTAGTGTAGACGCAATCTCAAAGGTTATTCAAATATGATTTCACTAAGAGGTGTGTTTATACATTATAATGAATAAGAAGGTATATGGAGAATTTTAGAAATTAAGCCTGGAAATGTCTTCAGCAGTTACCTTTTCTTCTTTGTCTGGCAGAAGTCCTTCTTTAATTTTAAAACAAAACATTGTGTGTTTACTCATAATCATAGTTTCATCTGCTGACTTCTTTCAAAAAGATATTATTAATATACTTTTATGTAACAGACCAATGTTGTCATAGGGGCCAGAAATAATTCTCATATATAAACAAATTGGAATATTGTCAATTTCTTATAAAAAATACATATTTTAATTGCATAATTTATTAATTATAGTGAACCATTTAAATGTAAGAATAAATAGCAAGACTCATCTATAATGTTTTGTGAGCATTACTATTATTGACTTTTTATTGCATTTCATTAATATATATGTAAATTTATATACCTCTGGCTATCTGTTCTACCTATATTATAACTACATATATATGTGTATATGTATATAGAAAGGGAGAATGTGTTATAGATATAATTTGAATGTTTTTAGATAATGTCTACAGCATAACATGCTACTTTTTTATAATTTGAGAAACAAAATTATATATTTTTCTGGTGATAATTTGAATCTCTTTTCTAATTTTATTTGGGCATTTCTAATATTTTACCTAGTTATTAGTAGTTTTTCTTTTGTTCCTTTGTGGATTTTTTATTGTCATGTCCTTTGATTTTATTGATAGACATTTGATGATATTTTTAGATAGAAATTTAATAGATAGACATTTGATGGTATTTTTATTGACTAGTATAGACAGTATTTTGCATCAGCACCAGTGGTTATAAGTTTGGATTGACAAACAGTTCACATCTACGATGTGTCTTTTATGTCCATGCCAGAATTTCTCTGAAATATAAACCCAGGAGCAGAATCACTGGATCGAATCATGTGCATATACCTTACTGGACTAAATGGTGCCAGATGCATTCATATTTGTAGTAAAATTTCTCTAGTATATGTCATGTATGTGAATATAAGTAGAAATCTGTATGTATGTTTGCAGTCTTCAGGAATTTCAACACGAGTTTCTGATAAATTCACCTTTTATTGTGTTCCAGATTAGTCAATATCACATAAGAAAAGTAAAACCAATCTGGTCTAAATTAAAAAATTCAGTTGGCTATTTTATTTTGGTAAAAATTTTCCAATGTCTTTGTATTTAAGATTTATTTTATTTTTCATATATTATTTATAAAGTTTTCTTTATTCCTGTTGTCATTTTGATAAATTTCTTTTGCCTTGCTCTGTTTTGTTTAATATGCTTCATTAACGACTTGAAATGTAGTTTAGCTCATTTATTTTCATAGTTTTGTGCTATAGGCCATTATTTTACATGAAAGACCATCATTTATTAAATACACTTACAAGATTAAAAGTTCAAATATATAGTATTTCATGTTTACTAATTGCATGATTGATTTTATTGTTATATTAATTTTTTCTGTCAGAGAAGTGCTAAATTATTCACCATAATTACAAATAGGTTTACCCAGAAGAGTCCTGGTTTACTGCTATTTTTCTGGGTAAAATTGTTAATAATATTTTCATTCTTAAAATATCAATTTGGATCACAAATTATAAGTTCATTATAACAAAAATATTTTCTATTGATCTATTCTGTTGTATTTAAGAGTTTCTTTATATGAAATAATATAATAATGCTACATTATGAAAAATAATAATAGGCAGTAGGTGCTGCTTGGGAAAGTTACAGGAAGTCTAATACCCACAGACGCCTGGAGCAAGAGTTTGCAGGTGTAGACACAGACAGTAGACCATCTAAGCCCATATGGAGCTATGGTGAGACTCTTAAAGATTAAGACACTTAAAAGCAACCATGTAGAAGAGAATATCAAAAAGCCACACACACACCCAAATAAGATACATGCTCAGGAATGACTTAAGAACTTATTATTAAATATAACCACATGTTGTATATTAGAGCTCAGAACTTTTATTCATCTTAAAACTACATCCTCATAATTTATTCATTTTATCAGTAGAAATTTGTACTCTTTGACCAACACCTCCTCATTTCCCCCAGCCCCAACCCCGTTCCCCAGTGCTTAGTAATCACCATTCTGCTCTCCTTTTCTATGAGTACTGCTTTTTTACATTCCACATATAAGTGATATCATACAGGATTTGTCCTTGGTCTGGTTTATTTTATCTAGCATAACACCCTAAAATTCTATCCATATTGTTGTAATGGCAGGATTTCCTTCTTTCTCATTTTTGAACAATATAAAATATATATTCTTTTTCCATTCATCCACAGACAACAGTTTATTTCATATGTTGACTGTCGTGAATTATACTGCAATAGACATGGAAATGTAGATATACTTTTGAGATCCTGTTTTTGTTTCCTTTTGATATGTACCCAGAAGTGGAATTGGTGGATCGTATGGTAGTTAAATTTTTTAATTTTTTGTGGTACCACCATAGGGTTTTTCATAATGGTTGCACCAGTTTACATTCCCAAACACAGCGAACAAGAGTTCCCTTTTCTCCACATCTTCAGTAACACTTGTTATTTCTTGTGTTTTTGATATTAGCCATTCTAGTAGGTGTGAGGTGATATCTCATTGTGGTGTTGATTTGAATGTCTATGATGGTTAGTGAGGTTCATCTCTTCATGTACCAGTGGCCTTTTGCTTGTCTTCTTTGGAAAAATGTCTTTTTAGGTCCTCTGCCATTTTTAAATTGGACTCTTCATTTGTATGGAATTATTATATATTTTCATTTATTTGGAGTTTTTATATATCTTAAATATTAACCCCTTATTAGATATATTATTTGCAAATATTTTCTCCCATTCTGTAGATTGCCTTTTTTTGTTGTTGATTTTCTGTTCTTTTTAGGTAGATGTCAATTTTTATGAGCTCGTGCATTATATTGGCATAAATAAGAGGATATTATGTAATTCAAAGTTGAGTTTAAAAATAACCTAATATTCTTCACAGTTTTTAAAATTATTATTTTCTCAGACTATATATTGCTGCATTAAATATTTATTGCTGCAATCTCAAAATCCTCAATTTGTAATTTTCAGTTGTCTGAATCTTTTAAAAAATTTTATCTCTCACACAAATCCTATTTTTAAAATACTTTTTTCTAATTTTAACAGAAAACATAATTATTCTTATTGGATTATTCCTACTTAATCAAATATATTCTGTAGATTCAATACTTTCAAGAAGATGGTACATTTAAAAGTTTCAATTAAAATAAGTTATTAAAAATATGCTTACAGGATTAAACAGAACTGATATTCACTCATTTTGAGGATTCTTGGAAAATATATTTGCATACTACTGAGTAACAACATATTTGACTACTCCTATATTAAACCCTGTGAGAAATAAGAAAATATTTACTACATTATTCCTGATCTCAAGTAGTACACTGTAAAGTTTGTTAAATAGTACAAGTAAAATTCTTGAAAAAAAAAAAGTGTGGTGCCAGGATGGCTCAGTTGGTCAAGCGTCTGCCTTCTGCTCCTCTGGTCATGATCCCAGGGTCCTGGGATCAAGCCCCGCGGCAGGCTCCTTGTTCAGCAGGGAACCTGCTTCTCCCTCTCCTCCCTGCTCGCTATCTCTGTCTCTCTCTCAAATAAATAAATAATAAAAATAAATTTTTTAAAAAAGTAAGAAACCAATAATTCCTTACAAAGTTTGCCAACATGGCATATACTCTTTTGTGGGCTGCCAACTTGAGTAATAGTTAACAGGGAGCAACTCCAGTTATCCACCAAAATTATAACATTGATGTGAGAAAATATAGTAATTAATATTAACCTGTTTTTACTATCTTCTAAACTCTAGCTTTGGGCACTTTCACACCATTTCATGAAATTGTGCTTATGAGTCCATTTTTCTAAGGTATTAAAGCTAAGAGTACTTAAATAAATTACCCATATTCTTCAGCTATTTGTTTAAACAGAGCTCTGACTCCAGGGTCCAAGATCTTTTCATGCGGCCATTATAATTTGGGCACCTTTGTGAAGACAGTAAAAAGCACAGAATATTGGCAGAAAATGAACTGGGGAGAAGGGGGAAATACACACACACAAACACGTACAAATACACATGCTGACTCTAAAATACACTTTTATTTGAATTATAAAAAAATAACACTAGAGAAAGAAAGGAGGAGTGACATGGTTACAAAAATTTACTTATGAATGTCCTAACCATCTATGGTCTGTGAAAATATGAAATTCCTTAAGTTAAACAATACAATTTATTTGCAATCTAAAGAAACCCTCTTTCCAGATTGCTCTTTCAGACATCTTCTTATTGTCTAACAATTTGCAATATAGGCAGAGACTGTAAAACTGTATCTACTTTGAAAAGCAAAATATTTCAATAGAGCAATGCATATTACTCGGGCTTCAACTTCAGCCTAAGTCATCTCAATGGGAATTGGCAGACAAAACAATGTTAATATTCTCAAGTGTTACCATGCTGTGTCTGCTTTCTCATTCACATAGAACTCATTCATCTTCTTGCATGGGGATGGGTTTATGACTTTTAAAATGCATGTATGGATTATTAGCATAATTTTCATTGGTAGTGTTCAGTGCGTTTTAACATGGTAAGTAATAAAAAAAACAAGAAAATAAGCAAATGGTAGTCATTCATATTCAGATATTGAAGAATGACAGAGTTCTAACCAATGACTATAATAGAAAGAGACATCTTGCTGCTCATTTCTATTTTGCTGCAAAAACAAAGTACACTTTACTTGAATGATAGTGGAAATTGCTATGATATCAGTGCTTTCATATTGTGGAGTTCAAAGACTTAAATAACTGTATTAAATACAATTGCAGGTAATCCTTTCAAGCATTCCCTTTTAAAAGTTCTGAGAATAATTGATTTACACTTCAAGGAAATATACAGATAAGAGTGCAGATTTTATACCAAAAGTGTATTTTCAGAATTATGTCAAAACCCCCCCCCCAATACCATATCTTCTTTCATACTTCTACTAATTATTAAGGATACTTTTCAATTGCAACTGCTGATTATTCAGTAATCACCCTGCCAACCACACAATTGCCACAAAATGCATCCTAAGCACTTCCTTCTAGAAACTGATAACTTAATACAGATATTAATGTCAATCAGCACATAAAAGAAACTGAAACAGTAAAATTAAACATTAATACATCACAAGGTTGGTGGGGACAGATTTAAATATGAAATTTGAGTGTTGACTAAAAAAATGGCATGATGGAATAGAGAAAACATAGGATCAATAACTAATTTGTTATACTCCTCTGTGTTTTAATGATACGTTTTAGTGATACATGTTTTATAAAATGAAACAATGTTATAATGCTATATGAACATCTTGTCAATATATAACTAAATGGCAAATTATTAAATATATATTACAATTTCAAAGATGGAAGTTTATGGAATAAAATTAACATATACTGTTTCAAACTATACACTGTTTATATCTACATTGCATGGACAGACATGATTGTTCTTTATTCATACTTCTATAAATTTTCCAAATTTTATCTTTGACACTTCCTTTATTTTATAAAAATAAGTTAAAATATTGATGTATTAGAAATAAGTTCTATTTTCAGCATTTACTTTGTAAGTTTGAAATATGCTAACAGAAAACTAAGATGAATATACAAGCAGTGTCTTTCACAAAAAAAGAATTCTTGAACTTCTGTGACTTCTAGATTGCTTAAAATAATTAGAAACCATTAACTTTCTTTTTTACTTAATATATAGGGATATACATATATGTACATGTGTGTTTTCTGAACATATAATCAAATGTCAATATTGGCATTTCAAATATTTTGAACATTTACTCTTGAGAAAAATTGGTGTATCCTTCATTCTTCAAAAGAGTGATTCATAAAACTAACTTCAAAGACTGTCATGGAAATTTGAACAAAAATCATAACTTAAAATCAGAATGTACACATTACTGGGAAATGGATGTTATTTTCTCATTTCCTTCAGTTGATTATAGCTCTGATTACTTTAAAATTTTGTTCTAGGCTGACTCCTAATATCTAAATTAGTGACAACTAACAAGCCAATATGACGTCCATTTTTCCCTTAATTTTATTTCTATTAGATGTATGAATGATTGGCTAACTGCTGATCCATGTTTAAAACTCACTGGTGGTATTTCTAAAAAAATGGTAACAATATTTTAATATGTCATTCACTAATGATTAATACAGGAAGTTTTAAGGTAGGAAAAATAAATACTGGGCACCTGAGATCAATATAAAATGTAAGATGTTAACTAAACCAAAAGACCTACAGTGACCAGGTTAGTGGTACTGAAGACAGTTTGCTTCCTTCATATCTGGATCTGGATAAGCTTCACTTATTTACCGAAGGGTAAAATATTAAAATGTGGTTATGTAAGATAAATTGTATGTTTTTTTTAACCTGCATGAGCATTTGTTATAATCAAAGACTATTTACACAATGGTTAAATAACATGTAAATCTAGAAATCAGACTTATTAGTCATCACATTTTAACTCATGAGACTATTATTGATGATATCCAAACTGTAAAACTTCCATTAGATGCCATATGAGTGTGTGCACACACATATACATGTACAGAGACTTGGAATTTACTGTGTGTAGGACTTTTTATAGGCAATAAGCAATAATAATGTTAATTAAGTGTCCACTCAGATTTAGAGAGATACAAATCATTTTAGAAAGATATAAAACTTAAGATGCTTGGCCAACATGACTTGATGGGCATTTAGAGTTTTCTTCCTTCTTTTAGTGTATTGGCATTTTTACTGAATAAAGGAAGAGGTTCTTAACTGACCTCTACTTTTTATAAAATAAAGCTTAAATCTATCATACTTATAAATACCTTCAGATTGTCTTCCAACAAGGACCTTTCAATGCTAGAGACACCTCTACACTTTATTAATTTCACACTAAATAAATCCGATAATGCCTCTTATTATTTGAGATTAAGAGAGAGAAAATATTCCCAAGAGGTTCGAATTCAAATGTCCAAGCCTGACTTTAGACACATTTACACACGGTACCTATTTGAATTCAACCAAGTTTCCTTTATTAGATACATGCAAAGCAATATTGTCTCAAGCGTTTCCACCCAATTTTATTTGTATTTTTCTTTTAAACCACATGTTAGGCTTTGCTCACAAGAGTGACTGAATGAGTCCCAACAAAAAGATTTGAGTTGTTGACTATGAAGGGTAAGAAAATGCAACAATTAAATATTTAAGTCATCTAATTATACAGGATGGACCAATTTATTTTTCAGGTTCATATAGTTGCATTTTACTTTTTGCTTTCAGGTTTAAATTATTGCTATTTCTTTCTATCAATGTTGTTTTCCCCAAAACAAATTGCGAACCTAACATTTGAAGAGTATTTTAAAAATTCAATACAAATTCCATACCTAGTAAAGTGGCATATAATATATCCTGAAAGACGCTATAAAGAACACAAGTTTTAAAATTTATGTAATTATATAAGTATTTGTTTTTCAATTGCATTTATAAACATCTAGAATGCTATAGTTGGTTTAGCAAAAGTATGATTCCAGGGGTGCCTGGGTCACTCAATTGGTTGAGCATCTGCCTTCAGCTCAGGTCACGATCCCAGAGTCCTGGGATCGAGTCCTGCATTGGACTTCCTGCTTAGCAGGGTCTTCTTCTCCCTCTGCCTCTGCCCCTCCCCATGCTTGTTCTCTCTCTCATTCTCTCTCTCTCTCTCTCTCAAATAAATAAATAAATAAATAAATAAATAAAATCTTAAAAGTATGACTCCAGAGATTTACCAAGACACTAGACACCAGTTTTACTCTCAGAACAAAGATTTATCTTTGAAGCCTCACTTTTCATAGCCTCCCTGACATACAGGATAGGAAATAAAGCTGAGAAATCATCCATGGTGACTACTTTAACAGAACATCTTCACCAGAAATCTGGCACTAAGGGGCACCTGGGTGGCTCAGTGGTTGGGTGTCTGCCTTAGGCTCAGGTCATGATCCTGGAGTCCCGGGATCGAGTCCGCATCAGGCTCCCTGCTCAGTGGAGAGTCTCCTTCTCCTTCTGCCCTTCACTCCACTCTCTCTCACATGCACGCTCTCTCTCTCTCAAATAAATAAATAAATAAATAAATAAATAAATAAATAAAATCAAGAAAAAAAAGAAATCTGGCACTAAAATGAGATTATTTTCAAAAGGAGTGAATTAGAAATAAGTGAAAATGAAAATAAGGAAAACAAACTGTCTTAAACTTTGGTACAAGGTGGGGGAAAAGAGTCATCTCTAAAATTTTGTAACCGTATCATTGTTCTAATAAAGATTTTCCTTCTAAACTGCACTACCTATGTAATATAAAAACTTCAAGTGAGCTAGAAAATCATGTTCAAGACAGGCCTTAAAAAATTCTGACAGTAATATTTTTATTGGATATGTGTACCATCAAAACTCATAAAACACCACAGCCGCTAGAGCATAAGAAAGACAAAGCAAAAACAACTGTTAGCAAAATCATATCCACAAAGATTTTAGATATTAGAATTACTCATAGACTATTTAATAGTTGTGTTTAATATTTTAAATGTATTTTTCACTTTTTCATTTGAAATACATTTAGATTTATAGGCAGTTGCAAACAAAATGAAGAGAGTACCCATGTGCCTTTCACCCAATGATAACATTTTAAATAACCACAGTACATGGTCAAAAGGAGGACATCAGCATTCATACAATACTATTAACTCAATTTAGACCTCCTTTAGATTTCACCAACTTTTACATTCACTCATTTTTTCATGTATACTTCTATGAAATTTTATTACATGTGCAAATACATGTAACTAGCACCACAATCAGCATGCAGTACTCCTCTCTCTCCCCAAAAGAGCTTCCTCATAGCATGCCTTTCAGACACATTCCCAAGTCTAAATACGGACATCCACTGATAAGTTCTTAAGCACTGTAATTTGGCATTCCAAGAATGTTATGTTAGTGAACTTATAAATATGTAACCTTCTGAGATTAGCTTTCTTTTGCCCAGCATAATGCTGTTGAGATACATGCAAGTAGACCATATCAGTAATTTGTTTCTTTTTAATACTGAATAATATTCCTGGTGCAAATGAACCCACAGATGGTTTATCCATTCACCCCCTGAAGAACATCTAAGTTGTTTTCACGTTTTGACTTCTAAACTTAAAATTGTTATGCATATTTGCATATGGGTTTCTGTGTACATATATGTTTTATTTTCTCTAGTATAAATACGCATGATTCTGATTGCTGGTTCATATGTTAAGTGTATGTTTAGTTTTTTATGAAACTGTCAAGCTATTTTACAGAGTTGCTGTACCATTTACATTCCCAACAACAATGTTCGAAAGATCCAATTGCCCCTTGTCCTCATCAGCACTTAGTATTGTCATTAGTCACTTAGGATTCATTATGGTATTTGTATTTTAAAAGGTGTGTAATGAAGGGTGCCTGGGTGGCCCAGTCAGTTGAGCATCTGGCTCTTGGTTTCTACTTAGGTCATGATCTTAGGGTTGTGGGATGGTGCCAGCGCCCAGCTCCACACTCAGAGGGGAGTCTGCTTGAGATTCTCTCCCTCCGCCCCTCCCCCCAGTCTCTCTCTCAAGTAAATAAATAAATATTTTTTAAAAATTAATAAAAGGGATGTAGAGATATCTCACCATAACTCTAAGTAGTATATTCCTTAAGGCTAATGATATAGAACATCTTTCTCACGTGCTTCTTTGTCTTCCTAGATACTCGAAGTTTCCATTCAAGTCTTTTTCACATTTCCTAATTTGGTGTGTTGTTTTCTTACAGTTACATTTTGAGAGATCTTTACATATGTGTGACTTTTAAGTATCCCATCTCTTCTTCCCTCATTGTGTTTTCATTATTAGATATCTTTGAGTAAAATAGTAAGTCTAACTCATAGTCACTTAGAAGGTCTAGGTAAAAGCAATCTGGGTATGCTTCTTAAGAGTTTAGAAAGGGAATGATTATGTGATTAACACGTGAACAATTTTGCAAATCAGTTGAATTCTAATTTGTTTCTTTTAACAAAATCAAAGAAATATTTGTTATCTAGATACATAATATATCTCTAAGATCATTCTAATTCTCAGATACAAAGAAGTTTCAATACACTGCATTTGATTGAATGAATATTCATTCATTCATTAATTAAATTCATGTTTATGAATTTCCCCTTGGGAAAAAAAAAGGTCTTTGTCTTTAGGATAACATATTAATTTTACTAATGTAATCTGTAAAATAAACTTAGAAAAATAGAAAAGGCACAATTTCTTTAAAAGTACATGTGATGCTATGGATAAAATCTGAGATGCGTGGAATTATAAAGAGGGCATATAAAATAAATTGTAAAATAAAGTACATATACAAAATAAGAGCATCACAATATATTCTTCAGTTTTTCTCAATGTTGTATGAAACAAATATTTCAATTCATGTGAATAATCTGCTTAGACACTCCTTTCTGGTTCATAATGCTTTTTTGAACTTCCTTTCTTGAAACTTCTCATATATATTCCACTTACACAAAAGTAGTTTCTGTCTGTGGACTATTATTGGTAAAATTTTTAAAAACTGAATATTTCTGATATTTTACAATTATACTTAAAGGAAAAGTCTGCTTGTATTCCTCTCTTTCTAAATATTTTAAATAATCTTACATTTACATACTCAAATTTAATGTTGTATTTAATGGATGCTTACTTATGCCATATAACTTGGAAAAAAATATAGATATCTAATATTAATTTTTTTGCTACTTAATACAATTTGATGACTTCAACTTCCTAGTTTCTAGAAGTACAGATAAAACTAAATTAATTTCATTCTTCAGGAAAATACATGATATATCAAACTAGTTTCTTTTTAATTGTAAATTAAATTTTGTTAGACTTCAATTTTGTTAGACTGCATTATCTCTATATGTGCCTTCATGGAAAAATTGATTCAAATACTTTTATATAATAAATGTTCATATAGATCCTATCATCAGAAATAAAACTTGGATCATGAAACATTTAGGGGTAACTAGAAACAATAAAAAATCATCTTTTCTAAGGAAATGACAAATGCAACAAACTCAAATTAAAATGGGAGAATATTGTAGTCTAATAATCTCCATTGATTTAAGGAACATAGGCTTAGAAATGGCAGATTCTATGTGTATTATGACCCATTTTATTTTACCCCTCAGAGAAAATTAACTGCTCTGAATGAACACATAGAACAACCAAAGACACACAATCTGTTGCTTTGTATACTAGCCATTCAATTCTTAATTTTCCAAAATATATCTCCCATCAATACTTTGATTGTCCTAGAGGATAATAAGCTACAACCTACCCAATGCTTTTCTAAAGAAAAAATAAAACACATAGAAGACCAACGAAAAACACCAGAAAAATTTTGCTATTGAATGGGAAGAACAAGGGTTGTGTTTATTCATTTTGCTCTCCATTCTAGAGGAGACACGAGGTTTGTTTCTGTCCCTGGAGAAAGTTCATGGTATGAGCTTTGAAATGACAAGTATAATTAAGACAAAGTGTGCTATTTAGCCCAACAAAAGAAATATATCTTTCAAAATAACTGTCCCTTAAAGTTAGAGAACACAGTCTATCTCAGTTGAAACCACTCTCAGTGTTAAATCAATTGTCGACTTCAACTGGCTCCAACTTGGTATATCATTTAGCCAAGTGTCCCATCACTGCCCAGCATGGCTGGTACTACCTGTGGTACACTCACAGCACATTTATAAAGTTCTGACTGTTCAAACAAAGAGAATCCAGATGCCGAGAGCCATAAAATATAAACAATATAAATTTGCTCTTTGACAGAATCAACTCACGTTAAAATAGTAAATCTGTGAGCAGTTGGGACAAAATGTATAAGAAAAAAGTAGACTAAGCAGAGTTTGGCATTTCACTGAAATTTCTCATTTAGCTGTCATGGGCACATACTATGTTCTGGATATGTGAGAGTTCATTTCTTCAGAGAACAGTCATGCAGCACATTTATATAGAAAATATACAATTCTTTGTGATTTCATGGATGACTTCTCAAACCCCATGTATATTAATATAACACAAAAATACATGTAAACCATATTGTAGGATATTTTTCAAGGAATATGCTTACCCTCAGTGCCTGGCTGATACAAATACGTTATCAAAAACATTTAAAATTTCCTACACATATTTTTTTAAATAGAAAACAAGCCAGTGTGTTTTTATGAATAAATATTTTTGTTTTTATTTTTCCTTATGAACAATTAAGGAGAATTCCCAACATAGAGTTGAGAGACTATAGTCTTAGATTTAGGAATACCAAAATTGCTAGATAGATATGCCACTAGCAGATTGTATGGCCTCAGCAAATAGTAAATGACCTCCTCGCCATAATTATTACTTTATTAGTTGCTGTGGGTTTTATGATTAAATACCAGTTTTCATTCACTATAATTTCTATCTAATTCTGTCAAATGGTGTTCTTGAAATTCCATGACCTGGACTATATTTTTGGAAGTCTGGAGGACAGGTTCTTGAGAGAATGTGTAGTTGGCCTAATTTCAGCTTTGTTTTGCAGTTTTGAGAACTCTTTTCTCAGACTGTTGCTTGTACTCTATATGGTGATGTCTCATTTTCTCTTCTTGGGCAGTCTTATCTGTTCTTCAAGGCTAAAGTCAATTAGAGTATTCCCTAATACTTAAAGTATTAGAGTATTCCCCAATACTTGAAGACAGTATTAATACACCTTCTTCTTTATTTCTGAGACACACTACTATTGTATTCATTATAGTCTTTATTCCATTGAATTATGATAGGGTAAATATGTACCTAAATCACTATTTGTCAGTTTTTTAAAGGCAGAGAATATATCTTATTTATTTTTAATGCACTTATTCCTAATAAAAAGTAAGAACTGATAAAATGTTTGAAGTGAATTTAATTCAATTTAAATATCATGCTCACCATTGTAATAAGTCCATGTTATCAGAATTATGAAACTTGGAGAAGATCAAATCATATTGTCTTTATGACTTGGTTTACACCTCTTTTAGAGTCATATCCACTTCTCACAGTAAACAATGTGAGCAGAACAGATTATAGATGCAGAAATAATACCAAGAGTTGTAAGGATTTAGGAGAAAGCTATTTTACCAAAAATGTATATATTTACCAAAAATGTAATATATTATAAATTTAATCCCCTTTTTGACAGAAGAATGCATAGAAAGACTTCTTCTTAGACCCCCAAAAATGTCACCAGGCTATTTGTAATAATTTTGAACTTTTTTGAGAACAGCAAGGCAGGAAAATAAGCCCAAAAAAACAGTGAAGAGAGAGGGACTTCTTTTTCTGACAGAGAAACTGAGCCTCAAGGGGGCTCCCCTCCTCCACCCATTACATGATTTATCATTCTCAAGTCTGTACTCGATACTAGTCAATGACTTCAGGACCATGGATAGATACAAGCAGTACACTTTGTAACTGACCCATTTGTTAAACATTTATTTGGCCAAATATATGCCAGATTATTTTATTTTTTGTTTTATTTCATTTCACCTTCATATTAATTTTTGAAATGATGATGAAAAAATTGAGGCTCTTAGAATTTAAGCTTAGCATTTAGACTTGATTTTAAGCCTATGCAATCAGAAACCTGCATTTAAAAATACTTTCTGTTGCTTTCTTAAAGGAAAGCTCTTGATGATTATTCCACATTAATGACGGTTATGCTAAAAATATGTTTTTGCCAGTGTGTTAGAAAAAAAATTTCCGTTTGCTTCAAAACATATTTTTAAGTATTGGTTGCTAAAAACTGGCTACATTTTCCAATGAAATACTATGTTGGCCTATGATATAAAAAAGGGATGATCAGCTAAAGTGAATAATGCCAGAATATTTACAAAATAACTGATGAATATTAAAATATTCCCAGTGAAAACAATCATTTGGTCTGTTTCCTCTTCGCCTTGTATTTGATCATAATTCCATATGATAAGAACCATGTGAGGAGGACTACTCCCAGTTAAAATTCTACATATAATTTCCCCAGTATGAACATAGATGGGCAACTCCCAAAGCTTTATCTGACAGGCACCAGTGAGGAAAGCTGACTTTCCACCCGAGATCCAGTGCACAGCCAGTGCACTGTAGTCTCAGATGGAGTTGCAGTCAAGGACTTGGCCCCCCTAGCAGGTCATGCTTTTTCATATTTACGTCCCTAGTCCTGATGCATTCATTACTAGGTCTCTTTATCTGAGGCCATGAGCAGAGGTCTTCTCCAGACCTTTGTGATAAGATCTCATTATGGGGGAATGGGAATCCTTAAAGACACTTTTCCCCACTGAGTACCCAGTACGTTTCCACACCTAGAAACTCCCTCTCATGCTGTCCTCCACCTCACATTGATAAAACTCCTGGACGTTTTGCTCGGGGTTATCTCAGCAGTAAGATAATCCCCACATCTGCTCTTATCTGCCTGGCTCTCCAGTAGTGGGCCCTTCCATCCAAAAAACACAACAGGGAGAGTTGGGCTCTAGTTTCAGCCTCTTGCTTATTTCATTTTTTGGCTTGTTGCTTTAATGGGCTATTCTGACACCTGACAGCTCATCTCTCACTCTCCGTGCTCAGTTGAGCTCCTGACAGCGCGTAATAAAAAGTCTGAGTCCATTTTTGGATGTTCGATTGCTGACAGCTTTTAAGCCTCATTCCTCTCCCCTTCTGTCTCACATCTGGTCATGCTTATGGGAAACCCAGATGTTCCATCATTTGGTGCCAGGGCGAGATTCAGAGCACTCAAACCTCTGTGTGTGTGTGTGTGTGTGTGTGTGTGTGTGTGTGTGTCAACCATCACTGCAACCCCACTTTGTAACCATAATTAGAGCCCTTTCCTTCTCTTTCAAGCCATTTTAGGACTGTTTTGAGAAGATTGCACTCTTCTATCCAGAAAGTCTCATTATATAAGTGGTAACTTTCTTTTTTTTCCCCATACTATGTCAATGAGTGTGTGTGTGTGTGTGTGTGTGTGTGTGTGTGTGTGTATTTCAGTTTTTATTTGTCTAAAGCAAATTTTGGGTGGAGGTACATCCACTTTTTGAAGAGTGGCTGTAACATTAGACTATAATAGGAAGACTAAAAGAAGAAAGAGTATTCCAGGTGGAATAAATATATTTGAAACAGCAGAGATGAGGCTTCAGTATCCAAAAACATTTGAAATGCACTTTAAATGTAAAATAAAGGGAATTGTTGAGTATTTTGAATTATATGAGTTTATTGAGGATAAAAAGGAGTGAAAGATGAAACCCAGAATTCTGGTTAGGATAACTTGCTTGTTGGTGATTTTACATATATGAGATATGAAGTACTTTAGAGAATTTAATGTAAGGTATTTGTGGGCATAGAGCTGGATTGTCTTATATGCCACTGAATGAATCTGACACTCTGGGGAGAGGGCAGGCTAGGGATAAAGACTCAAGGGTGTGTAGAATATAGATAGTAATTGAAGCTATAGGAGGTGAAGGCCATTCAGAGAGTGAAAATAAAAGGGTCCGAGGAAAAACTAAAACAAACAAACAAAAACCCAAGCAACTAGCATCAAATACATGGAGAATGAAGAGGCAGAATGGTAAGAGGAAATTAAGGAATTTGATCTCAGATAAGTTAAGAGATATTGTCATGGGCTAAACTGTGTTCCTGCAAAATTCATATATTATAACTCTAACCCGCAATGTAACCATATTTGGAGACAGAGCCTTTAAGGAGGTAATTGAAGTTAAGTGAGGTCATAAGGATAGGGTCCTAATGCAATGAGGCTGGTATCCTCATTAAAAGAAGAAGAGACAACAGTGCTCTCTCTTTGTATGCGCAGAGAAAAGCCATGTTAGGAGTCTGTGAGAAGACAATAATCTGCAAGCCATGAGAAGATGTCTCCTTGGAAATCAAGCTTGGTGGCATCTTGATCTCCAGCTTCCATCTTCTAGAACTTAGAAAAAAAAAAAAAACCTCTGTTGCTTAAGCCACCAAGTCTGTGATATTATATTATGACAACCCAAGCAGAATAATGTAGATGCACTTGGTTCAAGAGGTAGTGGGGAGGAGGAGCTCGATGAGAACTATGTGCCATAGAAATGCTAGGTAAATTCAGAACCAAAATATTCATTTGCCTCAGAAAGAAGTATTTACCATGTAACCTAGGTGGAGGGCAGTTATAGGGCATGGGTTAGAAGTGGAAGTTGGATTAGAATGGGAAGAAGAGTAAAAGAATGTGTAAGTTATGACAAAAAGGGAAGATATTACAGAACATAGAAACAAGCCTAGAAGAAATGGGAGACAGAGTTAATGGAAGCCTTCCATTCAATGTGATTGACCTGAGTCTAATAAATGCTAGTGAGGATTAGCCCCATTGAAAGAAAGATGTTGAGAATATAGGTGCAAGAATGCCTAATCAACAAAAAGCAGCTCAGTAAAGGGATTAATTTGCATTATTTTTATATGATTTTTGGAAATGGACCCAGCTTCAACTCCTGTGTTGTCTAAAAGCTGACTCTGAGATTCTGGGCTCAAGAATAAGATATAAATAATCTATAGGGATAATCTGTAAATTTAACCCCATTTAGCCTTTACCCTTTTGTCTTGTACTGGTAAGTATATAGTAAAGTATTCAATAGTGCTACTTAAAACTTTATCATTATCTCCCTATAACCTAAAATTGTTCCAGATGAGACAAATCTAAATGTGAGTTTCATATCTAAGAAGCAGAGATTGTGTACTTGAGAACACTGAAAATAGAAGAATCCTAGAGCTTTCATGTCAAATGGCTATTACTTCATTACAGATTACCCCAAAACTTAGCTCCTTGACAATACAACTATCAATTATTTGGTACAAAATCTGTAATTTGGGCAGCACTTGGTGGGACAACTAACCTCTTCCCCAGCTGGCATCAGCTAGGTTGGCCTAAGTATGAACCGGAAATTCCACTTTTAAGATAACTCACTCAAAGGACTGGCAAGTGGATGATGACTGTCATTTGGAAGCTTAGGTTAGGTGGTGGGCCATGGTCCTTAGATTCTTTCCTTCCTGATCAGCTTGAATTCCCCCCGAGTAGGATGGCTAGATTCAATAATAAGCCACAAAAATGACAGAACTGAAATCAGCCAATTTATTATGTATTGGTACTGGAAACCATACAGTGTAATTTTCACTATATACTATTGGTCATATAGTTACAGAGTTCAGATTCAAGGGAAGATGACATAGACCTCTCCTTCCAATGAGAAGGGTTCCAAAGAATTTTGCAGACATGTTTTAGAATTGCCACAATTCACAAAAGTCAGCACAAAAGTTTAAATAACTGATCATTTTAACCCTGTTATTGAGAAGATAACATTGGAAAGAACAGTGTTCTCTAAAACAACATTTAGGGTAAATATTAAATTGAAGGAAGAAGTATATATTTAGTATTAAAAATAGAAGCATCCATGTGTATGTATGTTAAGTATCTGCGTCTGTGTGTGTATATATATGTATATATGTTTGTGTGTGTATCCATTTATTTCTTTTAAACTATATTTTAATTGCATATCGGAATGTTTAGTGGATTATAGTTTGCCCTTAATTACCAATTTAAAAAGATGGAAAGAATTATAGAATATAAATAATAAACAAACACTATTTCTCCAGATGTCAATCATTTGTAGTTTCATGTCCATACATAAATATAAAATATACTGTTAGAAAGAGCAATTTGATTTAAGATATCCTTGGTGATCCATGGGAACACTTGATCAAAATCCAAAAGCAATCTTGATTTTCACTGACATTAAAATGGAAATAATTAGGTAAAATAAAGTATTATAGATGTAAAATAGCTATAAATGTATCCTACTCTGTTTTCTCCTTTGACAATGAATAGTGAAAAAAATGTGTTTTAATTAAACCAGTCTTTAAGGGCTACAATTAATTCTTTAACACACAGGGAAAATTGCCATTTATTCTATCAATTTAATTCATGGAGATTTATAAACTACAGAAGAAGTAAGGATCTCAAATTACAAATTATAATCTATTGAGACTACTTACAAAATTATGTTAAACATAATCAATGCATGTGATTTTTTAAAAGATCCTTGCTTTGATGTATCTTATGCTATATGTACAGTTTTTCTAGAGACTAGAGAGTCTATGATACAAATATTTGCATCAAAATCTGGTTTTAGCAACTGGAGCAATTAGAACTTTAAGACATGTGATCAGTTTAGGGCATGATGTGGATTACCAAGGGCATTAATGGAAACTCCTCTTAATAATATTTTTTATAGAAAAAAGTATCCCTCACTGCCTCTTTGCATCATTTTTTCCTACTATTAGGAAACATACACTGTCATATATTTCTTATGGTTGTTTTTTATAAATACTTGGAAGCCAATTTACCAGTACATCTTTTTAGCTTTACAGATACCATTTCTAGAAATGTGTCATAAAAAAATAATTTTAAGTGTGTGCAGAGAATTAACCACATAGATATTCAATATTTATTATGATGAAAAAATTTGAAACACTTTGAAAGTCCCAAAATAGTGAAATAACTGAATATATCACATTTGTAAGAAGAAATACTACAGAGACATTAAATTAATAATGTTAGAAAATATTTAGCGGAAGATGAATACTCAATAAAATATATGTAACAACATACAGAGTGAAATAGCATATTACAATGCCATATCTCTAGAGATATCTCACTGTTGTTTTAATACATTTATAAAAATAAGATACCATGATGGTAACAGTTTTCTCTGCATGTTATAATTTGAGCTTATATGTATTCCCCAAATTTTCTTTACTAAACACACACTAGATTATATTAGGAAAAGGAGTGTTTAAAATATGAATATTATTATGGTTTGCAAAATTGTATTTCCACACATATTGATCTTCCCTGCTTTTGGAATCAAGTGGTGAATGTAGAAACCTATTTACTTAAGAATTTTCTTTTCTGAAATCTTACTGTCCATTTTGTTTTCTATATTGTTTTGTAATAAACAGTCTATTTTCCTCTTTTTGACAATGTGTTTAAAAGGATAAAGTCCAGAGCTTATATCGTTCATCCTTTTATATCAATAACTTGAGGATTACATGAAGGATATTAAAGCAGATCCATGAATAGCACAAGAAAACCATTCTTGTCTCCTCAGTGTTACAACTTTTAATGATGACTTAAATGGAATTTATTGTATCAGAATTAAAGTTGGAATAATTTTCAAACATATATTACTACCTTCTCCGTTTGAAGTTCTTTTAATTAAGTATTTATTTATATGAATCAATATATTCACCCCTTATCTCTCTCCTGAGATCTGCTCTTCAAACAAGTCAAGATTAAAGCTTCCACAACCAAATTCAATATCTTCATCCTTTTAATCTCTCTAAACATCACTCACATTCTATATTGCTAGTGTAATTAACATAATAGTGTTATTTCCAACTGGGCATCAGTTAATCTCTTTTGGGTCTCATTTTTCTCATTATAAAATTATATGGTTAATTTTGATTGATTTTCGTTGTTGCATCTTTTGTTGCAAGTGTGAGATAGGAAATACACCAGTTGAACCTGAACATCTTGTCACACTGGAAAGCAAAGAAAGTATAAAAAAATTCCTGAGTAGGAGAAAAGGACACAGATGCCAACTCCAAAGACGCTCCCTCTGGCCAGAGAATGGAAAACTGGGACATCATTAAGAAAGTACAGAGATTAATTGAATTAATAAATTCCTAAATAATTCTAAAATATTACCTCTGGACAGTATTAGAGAATCAAGTCATTATTTTTAAAACTGGCAAATGAAAGAAAATAATTATATTCCCAGTAGTATCCCAAATAATAAACAAAGAAAGAATGAAAAAATTCAGATATCATTACAATATCACTTTTTCATAACCCATTAATCAAAAATTAATCAGTGATTAATAGCATTACCAAAAAAAGACAAAAAAAGCATGATATGCCCCCAGATAAAAGTATTCAACAGCCTCTATTATGCATTCCTACAAAAATAACTTGAAAATCTGCTCAATCTTCAAGATTTGACTACAGAATTACAAGAAATGAAGGGAAGTCTAAAACATGTTAAACAGTAGTGATGGCAATATAATAAGAAAAATGCAGTCTATGGAAAACCTATGGAGCAAACAACCAGGTTCTCCACTTATTTTCAAAGTTAAAAAAGAAAAAAAAAAGAAAAAAGGAAATAGAGGAGGATCCCATATAAAAATAGACTAAAGAAACATAAACACTAATTGAAAACAAAGAGGATGGACCCAGGATACTTGAGGATAAATACATGATCCATGCATGTGATATATCATTGTCTTAATTCTGTTTATCTATAATACATAATTAAAAGAAGTGCTATATTTGTGGAGCATTCTACTTATTTTTTATGTTGTTATTGAAGTGAATTGAATTTACTTTTGAATGAAGTCATGTTAAAAGAAAGCATTTTAAAACGATTGAAGTAGTCAGCCATTGGACTATCATGAGACTGCAGACAATTTAAAGAAGAAATAGGAAATGTCACAATAAAAATATTCTTCCTGACCCCAGAAATCCCTTGGAAATGGTGAGTGGGTATGTTATGGTTACAGTATTTTTATAATACGTGATAGTCTCAAAAAAAAATAGCCATGGTCATGGCTGATAAAGAATGTTACAGCAAATGCCATTTTAATTCTAATGATTATGATACCCAAATGAGTTCTGAAAAGGTATTTTGCCTCAATTCAAAAATAAATACTCTTCAAGAGTATACTTATGATAAATGTTCAAATAAACATCTGGAAGTACTTTGTAAAGCAGAGATTCTGGGTGGATATGGCAGGCACCACTAGTTGCCAAAACACATGAGCTTTCTGGGTACAAGAACCCTAATCTTGCTCGGATCAGAAAAATTCCCAGCTAAGAACACTTGACATTCAGACACTCTTGAAGCTGTAAGTGTTAATCTGTTACAGATGTGTGCATGACTTCCTGGCAGAGATCCTTGGGGGGAGATCTACATGCCTAATAAAGAGAGAAAACTCCATGGGGAGAAACAGTTGCCTTCTTCAGCATTTCTAGGAACTAGAAATCATTTCTGGAGATAAAGCAAATATCCTTTGATCACAAAAACAAGAGAGAAATTAAGAAGGGGGGAGCAAAAATAAAAATTAGAAAGGGTGGAGACAAATTAAGTGTAGAGAAGTCAGGCTTCTTGATGACCTCAGTGAGCAAGTACACAGACCTTGGAAGGTGAACATTCAGACTTCTCAGTAAACGAGATGAAGAACCATATCTGTGTAAGCAGGGGGAATGCCTTTCTTGTACAAGCATTCCATCCAGTTAACAAAGCACTACTACTGAAATTAAGAAAACATTTGGTATATTTCTACTTTTGCTCCTGATTACACCGTGGTCTCCCCAGTAGTGGGTGAGACAGACACAGGATAAATCAGATTCTTTCTTTAAGCAGATGATTGAATTAAAAAAAAAGTGATAACCTGTCTTTTCTTTCCTCCTGGTCTTTCACAGAGACAACAAACTAATACCTCCCTTTCAAGGACAGCATGCAGGGTAATTACTGATTTGGAAATATGTATTTGAACACTAGCAGCTAGGAACATCTAATTCCTTCTGGTCCGGCAACGGGGGAAACATTTGGTGCTATTGGGTGTCTATTTGCTGTGTCAGCCAGATGTACCACAGTTGTGCTCAAGACTGAATGATGAACCAGGTTTCTAGACAGTAGAGAGAGTGATAAATGTGTAAAATTACGGGAGCAGGAGACAGGAGCTGACATTCCTGGCGTAAAGAGGACATAAGTCAGGGAATGGCATGTTTTTTGTATGAAGGGCCAGATGGCAAACATTTTAGTCTGAGAGAGTCAAGAGGCAGGATCAAGAATATTATGTAGGCATTTATATAACAAAAAAGAAAACATGTTTCCACAAAATTATTATTGGCAAAATTCAAAATATAACAATACTAGGTGAATACAATGTTATTGTTATACAGATCTGTAATAAAAATGGAATGGACATTCAAACTTGATTTTTTCTATAATTTCATATATCACAAAATACTATTCTTTTAATATTTTTTTCAACCAGTTAACAATATGAAAATCATGTTCAGTTCATATGCTGTGCATCCTTACTACAGTGGTTTGTCATTTACTAATTTTTAAAATGTATACGATTTATATTACCATTTGACAAATATTATTTAATTTTACACTACATTTTTTGAAAGCAATGGTTTCAAAAAGACAGAAAGCCATGTTTAATGAGAAGTTAAGTGGTAGTAACACTGCTTGAAAACCAGAAGACACAAATCAAATGAAAAATTAAAAATTAGGATCCAGTTCAAAAATTCGTAGTTACTTTAAGAAACTACTCCCAAAGCAAATTGCTTAACATCTTGTGCTATGGAGCATAGCTGTTCTTCTCAATTAATTTCACTTTAAAAAAAAGGTGTTTTTGTGTATGTATAAAATGTCAACATAGTTCATAAGTCCTTTTACAGAAGGAATGCATGGTCAGATACTGCAGTGTCATTAAATGCAAATATATATATATATATAATATATGATAAATATATATATGATATATATGATAAATATATATATATGATGTTTCCTGTAATACCTTTTTAAATTCAAGTTACAAATTTAAAGTAAAGCTTTGGGAAGTTTATTCTATCACAGTAAAACATTTGACAACGCTGTAAATGCTATTATGTATTCATTTCAATAGATGTTTCTTTCTGCAGTGAACTACAGATTAAAACATTAGATTGAACAAACATCCTGATAAAAGCAATGTTCATTATAAACAACTTCAGTGTCCAAAAAGTTTACTAGATTATTTTTGTCATGGCTGTTAAATGATTTTTAGCCTTTCATTCAGAATTAATTATAGAGTCACAGAAAATTGCAAAAAAAAAATTATAGTGATGTCCTATATACTCTTTGCCAGATCTTATCCAAAGTTAACTCTTGCATAAATACAGAATAATATTGAAATTGAGACCAACATTATCAAAATCAGGAAACTCACACCCATAGAATCAATACAGCTTATTTAGATTCTCAGTTATATGTGCACTCATCTGTGAGTGTGTGTGTGTGTGTGTGTGTGTGTGTGTACAATGTGTGTACAGTATCATCATATGAGTACCTTCCTATAGTTATGGCCACAATCAAAATACCTACCTATACTCTCCTGGTACCCCTTGCTAGTTACACTCACCCTTCATCCCATCCCTAACCTCTGATAACCATTCTGACAGGTGTGTAGTGGTGTTGCATTGTGGTTTTAATATGCATTTTCCTAATGACTAATGATAGTGACCATATGTGTCACCATATACGCTTTTGTTGACATATCTATTTAAGGCTTTTGTTCATTTTTACTGTTTTGAGGTTTCTTTCATATTCCAGATACAAATCCTCTATCAGGTATGTGGTTTGCAAATATTTCTTGCAGCATGTAATTTGGCTTTTGGCTTTTCAACTGTTTTGACGGTTTTCAGAGAGCAAATATTTTTGTTTTGTTTTGTTTTTCCTTCAATTTTGATTAGATAGTATACATGAGTTTTTCTTGGTCACAATTTTGGTATCAAGAAATCTTGGTCTAGTGCTAGGCCCTAAAGATTCTCTCCCTTTTACTTTTCTTCTTGCAGTGTTATGGTTTTTTGTTTTGTTTTGTTTTGACACTTAAATCAATAGGCTGGCCCATTTGGAATTTTGATAGGTTTTTTCCCCTTTTGCCTAGAGTTGCCCAGTTGCTCCAGAGTCATTTGTCAAAAAGGCTATTCCTCCTCCATTAAGTTGTTTTTACTTCTTTGTTACAGATTAATTGGACATGTTTGTATGCACCTATTTCTAAGTTCTCCATCTGTTCCATTGCTCTTTATGCCCATGTCTTAGCCAGGGCTACACTGCATTTATTACTATAACTATATAATAACTCTTAACTTTGTGCAGTAGCATTTCCTCCTACTTTTTTCTTCTTTTCCAGAATTGCTTTGGCTATTCTAAGGCCCTTCCCTTCCCTACAAATTTTGGGATAAGGGTAGTAGATTTTTTTAATAAATAATTCAACTAAATTATGGTTGTATTTTGTTCAAAATGGTTTGGAAGGCTTTTATCAGACCATTCAGTCAGTGAAGTCCTCCAAACGACAGCCTTTGACTATCTCAGCAGATTGTAGTTTTTCAAAATATGACTCAGACATACAAAGACATTGAGGTATATGCATATAAAATCAAGGAAAACACTGTAGAAATTACATGATGAGAGTTCAAAATATGTGCAAGATTTAATCTGAATTTTTAAAGTTGCAATGTGTAGTGTTGGAAATGTGAGAAGAATCTTTTTATCTAAACCATGTTTAATTGAAAAAAAATGTATCAGGCCCTGGAATTGAATAAAATTAATAAAATTAAGAAGGCCCACCATATGCAGCATCCAAATTTAATGAAACATTCAAAGGACACTATATATTTTATTTGATGAGTATGTCCTGAGAAAATATTTATCGAATATAGGTAATTAGAATTAAAACGTGATAGTACTGTGAAATGCTATGGGTTAGAATCTATTCACCATTTACTATTGAATATTAGAATTTAAAATTGTTTCCATTAAGCAGAATCATCTCTTAGTTTTCTGTAAGAACGATTTCTCCAATAAAAATATTATGGTATAACAGAGATAAGTCATTTAGGTATCCAAATTTCAAGTTAGTAACAAAAAATACAACTTTGAAAGAGGTTGCAGCCAATTTTATAACGAAAAAAAATAATAAGACCATATTAAAAAAATTCTTCGAAAAATACTAAAAATACATTTAAAAATGACCAAAATAAGTGAATACGTACCCTAAATAATCACTCATCTTACACAATTTAAATATTAAAATAATTAATATAAAGTTTAATTTCCTATAGGTATATATTAATATTATTTTAGAACTAGCATTAATGTCAAAAATCTGAATAAGACCAATTATGAATCAATAAATAATTATTCAAATATATACACATATATTGTATCCAAAAATGCTATAGGAAGATTATCAGTAATTTCAGCTAAGCACATTTTTCCTAATAATCTTGACATCTAAGAAATACCTACTATAATTCAGTTGCTACGTATCTTAATTATCTTACTATAAACTTGCAGTTCTTCATACTATAGTCTTTAAACATCAGGAATTTAGCATCATTGTTAAGATCCTAGTTTTTGAAGTCAGAAGGTTTAACTTACTACTTCTTACTACTAACTTATTCTATTAACTTACTAACATCTCTACTCCTCAATTTACCCATAGGGAAAAAGAGGTTTGGAAACTACCCACCCAATAAGACTCTTTTGAAAATGCAATAAGAGGGGTGGTTAGGTAGAGTTGGTTAAGCTTCAGACTCTTGGTTTCAGCTCAGGTTGTGATCTCAGCTCCTGAGATGGAGCCTCATTGGGTTCCAGGCTCAGCATGGAGTCAGCTTGGATTCTCTCTCCCTCTTCTTCTCCCCCCGCCCCCACCATGCTTTCTCTCTCTCTCTCCCAAATAAGTAAATCTTAAAAAAAAATGCAATAAGAAAATGTCTCTAAAGCATTTACCTTAGTGATTAGCACACAGTGAGCACTCAACCAGTCTTACTATTTTTAATGGTAGGGTTCTGTTTAAAATGGATTAAGTTCCAATATCCCTGACACAGCATCTACCAAAGTGTTATTTATTTATTTATTCATTTATTTAATTTCATTCTTGGGAGAGAGAGAGATAGAGCACATGGGGAGGGGAGTGGAGGGAAGAGGAGAGGGAGAGAGAGAATCTCAAGCAGACTCCACACCCAACTTGGCTCAATCTCACAACCCTGTGATTATGACCTGAGCTGAAATCAAGCGTTGGACACCCAACCACCTGAGCCACCCAAGAATCCCTACCAAGTTGTTGAAGTAACTACGGGGGTAATCAAAAAATGTGAAAAATCATGAGCTATTAAATAGCTTAACTAGGAAACTATATAGTGTCATATTTTTAAAGATCTCCACACTCTATAATGCAGATGAACTTAATTTATACTGTAGGAGAGGAAAAATAATTTTTCCCCTCCTCTTCTAGGCTCTTGGTTGAGAACCCCTGTAATAAAAGACAGATTAACACGAGAAAAACAAATAGAAGTTTAGTAAAATATAGACCTTCTGTCTACATGGGAGAGACACAGAAAAAACTGAGTAACACCTGAGTAACATCTCCAGATGGCCCAAGCCACCACCTTACCATCTCCAGGTAAAGACAAAAGAAGATGGTGGAGAGAAGGGAGCCAGTTATGGGAAAGCCAGGAAAAACAGAAACAAGGGTAAGTTTGTTATGCAGATTTAGGTGGCTGCCTTCTGCACTGTTTAGGTTTCTAGAGATTTAGTCAACCTTCTTTTCTAGGTACAGAGAAGGAGACACCCTTGAAAATGAAAATTCCCCTTATAAATGCAAATATCTCTTACAAAAGTGTGACTTCTACTCAGTTTTCAGAGCTTTTCCTGTGTCTGCTGTTTCTTAAAAATAATCAGCCTAAAATAGTCCTGACACCAAAGAGATATACTTGGAGGTGACAAATTCTGCCTCCTTTCAATACACATACCCATACTATTCACTCAGTGGCTTATCTTAGGTCTATTTCTTGTAAAAGAGAATTTCTGAAAAGAGGTTAAAGACTTCACACCTATTTTGTAGTTTCTAAGCCTTAATTCAGTCAAAAAACAAAGACCACCCCTTTAACATATATATAATATATATATATATTATATATATGTTATAAAATATATATTTTAGAGAGAGAAAACATGAGCCAGAGTGGGTGGAGGGCAGAGGGAGAGGGAAAGAGAGAATCTCAAGCAGACTCCCCACTGAGCGCAGAGCCCCAGAGGGTTGGATCCCAGCACCCGGAGATCGTGACCTGAGCCAAAATCAAGAGTCAACTGAATGTGCTTAACTAACTTAGCACTCAGAGATCTGCCCCCAAATCTTCATTCTGTATTCCTTAAAATGGAAATCTACTTGTGAGAACTTTATAGTATCCTTGGAAATGCAGAATTTATTTTAAGTAAAACAGGCAAGGTTGAAGCAAAGTGGCTACCCTAGTTTTGGTTAATGCTGGAACTAATATTTAAATGTTTAAAATATATGAAAACTAGGCCATGAATGAAAGACCACATCTCTAAACTGGAGTTACAGTAACAGACATGATTCTTTAAGTGGTGAGAATGTGATAGGAGCTGTGCACATCAAGCAACTGAGAATTTACAGAACTAACGAGGACTTGGAGCCATCCCCCAAATAAAGAGTGCAGACAAGGCTGCAAGTTAATAAATCTTTGAGAGAAATCTTAGCTAGCCAAGGAAGATATTTAAAGAAAAAATAAACAACAGGTGTCATTGGTAAATATATGGCAGAACCAGATTTTAAAGTGTATTATATAAATACTCAGAAACAAAATCTATTTCTAGAAATACTCTTTGCAGAGTCCAGGACACAATTTCTAATTTATTTGTCATTTTTAATGCTATGCTCGTAGAGATAGCTTCTATAATAAGAGCCCCAAGATCCCACTGAGAAAATCAAGTTGAGTTGAAAATTCAACAGGATCCAATTAAAATTTAACAGAACATGAAGAAAAAGTTAAAAATTAAAGAAAAATTGATGATTTATGGCAGGATTGCAGATGAATTTAAACCCAGTGACAGAATACATTTCTATACTGGAGGGAATAAAAGGCCGACTTTATACTATGGAAATCAAGTTTCAAAGCTCCGTTCTGATGAGAGCTTGAGCTGACACGTGCAAGTCCCCCTCTCAATACAAACACAATGAAACATGTGCATGGTGAAACTTCAAAAAGAATGGGAAATTCTGTTTGGGAACAGAAACAAGGAGAAAAATCAAAGCCAGGAAGTGGGAGCTGATGCTACCCCAGGGGGATGGGATTTGTGTCTGGTTTTGGACCTGGTGATGGAGGAGCGCATCCTACGGCCATGCACAAGTGGAGCCAACACGTGTAAGAAGGAGACGCAGCATCCAGAGCCTCGAAATACAGCCAGTTATGTCAAAAGGAGGCTAGATCTGGTGTTTCTTCCCAGAATGGCAGCTTCGGTGATTTGGTCATTTTTTGCTGAAGACAAGTAGAAGAGCTGAAAAACATTACAAAACATTCTGAAGGGATCCAAGAGCCAACCAGGAAGTGGAGAATTGTAATATCAAGGTACAAGAGAGGTTAAACTAGAGATAGGAGCATGGCATTTTTTTTTTCTTTTTGCGTAGGCACATCCTTTGGTTTCAATATGAAGCTTAAACGAAATGATAGATAATCTGAGAAAGATACCCGATTTAATCACATTTTGAAGAACAACAAAAAAAAGGGGGAATGGGCTGTGGTATTCATAGGAGGACCTGGAGAAGAAATAATACAGTCAGTGTGTAAGCACTTGAGTTTGATGTGTGTTATGCGTTGGGTTTGATTTGTGTTTTTAAATTGTCCAGGCTAGGTTTTATTATTAATTTGGTTAATTTGTCAATAAATAAATAAATAAATAAATAAATAAATAAATAGTGAGAAAAGAAAAGAAATATATATACCCAAGCAAAAATAATGGCTTTGGAAAACCTAATACATAAAAAGGAACTCACTTGGTGGTATTTTTCAGGTCAGTATAGATTGTATAGGCATTATGTTGAAATAGTTTTCCTATGTTTAGTAATCTTAGTATTATAAAACAGGGGATCTGTTAAAAATTATCTTTATCTTTAGTTTACATTCTAAAATCTATTAATATAATCCCTTAGTGTTTAATATTTATTGAAAAATACACAAATGTGCATAATATAGCACCAATACCTATTTTTCTTTTTTTTTTTTTAGAATTCTATGATTGTATTCATTTATTTTTTAATGATTTTTTATTATATTATGTTAGTCACCATACAGTACATCCCCGGTTTCTGATGTAAAGCTCAATGATTCATTAGTTGCGTATAACACCCAGTGCACCATGCAATACGTGCCCTCCTTACTACCCATCACCGGTCTATCCCATTCCCCCACCCCCCTCCCCTCTGAGGTCCTCAGTTTGTTTCTCAGAGTCCATAGTCTCTCATGTTTCATTCCCCCTTCTGATTACCCCCCCTTTCTTTATCCCTTTCTTCCCCTACCGATCTTCCTAGTTCTTATGTTCCATAGATGAGAGAAATCATATGATAGTTGTCTTTCTCTGCTTGACTTATTTCACTTAGCATTATCTCCTCCAGTGCCATCCATGTTGCAGCAAATGTTGAGAATTCGTTCTTTCTGATAGCTGAGTAATATTCCATTGTATATATGGACCACAACTTCTTAATCCAGTCATCTGTTGAAGGGCATCTCAGCTCCTTCCACGATTTAGCTATTGTGGACATTGCTGCTATGAACATTGGGGTGCATATGGCCCTTCTCTTCACTACGTCTGTATCTTTGGGGTAAACACCCAGTAGTGCAATGGCTGGATCATAGGGTAGCTCAATTTTTAACTTTTTAAGGGACCTCCACACTGTTTTCCAGAGTGGCTGTACCAACTTGCATTCCCACCAACAATGTAGGAGGGATCCCCTTTCTCCACATCCTCTCCAGCAATTGTTGTTTCTTGCCTTGTCTATTTTTGCCATTCTAACTGGTGTAAGGTGGTATCTCAGTGTGGTTTTGATTTGAATTTCCCTGATGGCTAATGATTTTGAACATTTTTTCATGTGTCTGTTAGCCATTTCCAATACCTATTTTTCTAGAGAACTTGACATGCAACATGATAGGAGCATATCCTTCTGTCTCTCTTTCTCCTCCTTTACACATATACACACAAAATCAAGATTATAGACCTACTGAGCAGATGGCCTTTGACTTGGAGAAAATTGGATCCTGGGATAACTTTCTGAATTTATTTTAGATTCAAACAGTCTTTAGTATGCACAAATCATTAAAGCACCAGTCTGGGCCTGAAGAGGTTTTCCTTCAATATTTTATAGGAAGGATTTTGATCTATGATTTATCAGTCAACTGACAGCACTAAGAGCAGAGAGGTTTTCTTTCTTTTTTTTTTCCATTAAGAATCAATTCTTCTGGTAGATAGATTTTTATTTCCATCCTCATTCTGCCCATCGAAAAAAACCTGCTTTAGTATATGTCTGTCAATTTGAGTGACCAGGCACATAAGTGGTATAAAATGTAGGAATTTTTAAACCATGAGGAGTACCACAATATTGCAAAATACATTAAAAATGAATAACTAAAAACTTCCAAGCACCTTTTATGATTTGTAGGTGCTTTGAATGCAGGAAGCATTAAAGAGGAATGTGTTTTATTTATCTTAAGGTCACCATTAGGTTTTATCTCCTTACATCTTGTCAGCTCATATATAGATAAAGAAATTTGATGGACAAATGCAACTATATATTTGTGGGCGATCTGTAGTTCTTGTCTTTGCAATATTTTGTTTAGTGTCATTTATTTTGTTATATTTTGTGATTTATTGCAAGTCACGTTAGCCAGTGTATTTTTCATTCCTCAGCTATGAATGTATTTCAAGTAAATTTTTCAGTCAGTTTACATTGGCTTGAAAAGTTCATATTATGGAAAAGAAACTATGAAGTGTTGTAAGAAGATATATTGTGCTACTACTTATTTCTGCATATGATGCTGACTACAAAAAGCTGGCAGGCATAGAGCTAGGTGGCAGCTGCCAGGCTTCAGATGAATATCAAGTAATTTGGAAATGGTTTTGTTAGAGTACTGTTCTCTTCTCTTAAGAAATCATGAGCTTTAGAAGCTCTTTTGTCTTTCAAACTGCTTCCCTGAGAAGTTTCTAGGTTTTTAAGGAGGTGCTACTATAATGATGTATTGGAATTACAATGGAGTTCCACCACTGGTGTCTAAAGACCTTGCAAATAGCCCACTTTACCAGGATCTTCCTGTTGATTAAATAAAGCATTTCAGTGTCTCTATTCATATTCGTGTGATGCATGAATATGTTCCTCCTAAAACTGTAACAAATATAGCACTTATATTTATCAAAATTATGGAGATGTCCTATCATAGTTCATATGAATAAAAGATTATATATATATATATATGTATATACACACACACACACACACACACACACACACACACATTGTGGTCCTAGATTATTAGCCCCCTTCCCCACATCATGATCTTCTTAAAACAGAGGTTTTTGCTGTTTTCGTTTACTCTACTCTTGACATCAATTTATTTTTTGGAATTGAAGCTACTGGAAAGCATGCATTTCATCATTTTATTGTTAGGATCAGTAATTGGAATATACCCACATATTAGCTCAATATCTTTAACCAAAACTCTACTCCAGGTTTTGAAACCTCGTTTTCCAAATGCATCTGTTTCAAGGCAGGACATTTTGCATTACTGCTCCAGCTTCCTCCCAGGGGGTACAGAGGTAAAACAGGGTATTGTTTCCTGTATCTCTGAACTGTCACTTTGAGGCAAATCCCCATGTTGAGGATTACATGTGGTACATGTGGCTATGTGTGTTTGTATTAGAGAGTGAGAAATATTAATTTTTAATGTGTATGAATGGATGACTCTGTGTTTCCCCCAGGAAATACCAGTTGGCTCCAAGTTGAGAAAACAATGCTCAAACACACCCTAAGATAGAGACAGAATCAAAGTATTAGGCAAAGAAGATAATACTTAAAAATTTAGAATATCCTGTGGTCTCTTGAGGGATATTCTTCTCCAGTAACCGTGGGGATTTGATTCAGCTGGGGCTATTTTGAAACAAAACAAAACAAAAATACATGGTGATGTAAAGAAAAACAACTAGGAAGATAGAATAAACTCTGGATAAAATATAAGATAATTTGATAACATTCAGCTTACTGTTGGAACTCATTCAAAATGTCTCTGAAGATTGACTTGGCATTTATTTTAGATGTTTGTAATTTCTCACTGGTGAACAGTTTTTAGTGTAAAATATTACTATTATGAATTAAAATGTTACGGTACTAAGAAAACACTCCCACACATCACTGGGCTATGAATTGTGAGAGGAATCACTGCAAATTAGACTCTATTTCTGAGATATGAACTATCAGAGAACTAGACTCCTTCCAAAAATGGCACAATTTACCAAGTTATGCTGCCAGAAAATATTCTGGTCTTGTCATTAATCTTTCAGTCATCTAATCGTTTAATTGTTCCCCATTGCCTTCAAAGCAAAATCTAAATGTCTTTGTAATCTGATCCGGTCCACACTTACTTTCTCATCTCTCACCGAACCCGGTCCTTTCAGGCTCATTTAGTTGTACAACCGCCTGTGGAACATGGAACAAGTCGTATTCTTTTAGATTCCCTTGTTGGTTCACCTGCTGTCCTTTTGACTTGCACTAATATACCCTTGCCCCTTTATTTTAAGATCCTAGTGAGACATGGTTTAGCTGACAATGCTCTCTGAAGCTTTCCTCAAATACTGAATACACCAGGGTTACGTTTTCTGTGCTCATAGTGACGTGGACCTGCTCGTTTCGTAGTCTGACACATAGTAGCTCCCTTAGGTTCACCTCTATGACTTTAAGCTTCCTGAAGGCAATGACAGCTTTTATTCATCTGTGTTTCTTTGGCGACCATCCACGTGCCTAGGGCAGAGTGGAAGACAATTGCTTGATGAAGGGAGAAAGGGAAGGAGAGAGGGCGAGAAAGTGGGAGGGGTAGGAAGGAAGCAATGAAAATAATGATATGTATCCTAAGGGATAAAAAAAATCATATTTCCAGCTCCTCTGATGGGAGCCTGCTTCTTCCTCTCCCACTCCCCCTGCTTGTGTTCCCTCTCTCGCTGGCTGCCTTTATGTCTGTCAAATAAATAAATAAATAAATCTTTAAAAAAAATCCTATTTCCAAGAAGGAGCTTAATTTTTTTTAAAGATTTATTTATTTGAAAGAGCGAGAGTGAGGACAAGGGAAGGGGCAGAGGAAGAGAATCATCAAGCAGACTCCCACTGCTCTCGAAGCAGGATGTGGGGCTCAATCCCACCATCCTTAGATCATGACCTGAGCGGAAACCAAGAGTTCATCAAAACTTAGTAGACCGAGCCACCCAGGTGCCCCAGGAGCCTAATTTTGGTATTAGAAAAGAATACTAATGTTCAGGAAAGAACACCAGCCTTGAGGATTGTGTATATGGAACGTCTTCACTTCCAGCTCTTACTGGTCATGTGAATTTAGGCAGGAACCCTAATCTTTATGAGCCTCGGGTTCTCACTCTGGAGAACTGAAGAAGCAGCATATTTTCATCCTCCTACTCTTTGGTGCAGCAGGGGTCGCATCTAATGATATCTGTCTATGTGCTTCATACTTTTAAAATACAGAGCAATTATAGGGTCTTATTTCAAAACATATCACAGATTAAAAATAAGACAAGAGAAATATAAATATTTAACTTCTATGTAGCATATGTGTAAAAATTTTTTAAATGATGAGTGATTTTCTAATTGCAAGCAGCCTTAAATGGAAGTTATAAATATTCTGTAATTAAATATTTTTGTATGTTCTTGAGCGAGCATTTCGGGCAATTACAGAACAGTTATCAGGAAGAGTGGTTCAGTACCTAGCCGCATTTGCCTATCCCTATCACATCCCTCCATTTCTGCTTTATTAAGCATTATTAGTTTTTGTCTGGGAATCTAAACAAATATTTCAGAAATGTATCCATTAATTATAAGATGAAAGCCTTGGCCAGTAGTTACACTGTAGAGCATAGCAGACTTTTTTTTTTTTTTTTTAAGATTTTGCTTTTAAGTAATCTCTACACCCAATGTGGGGCTTGAACGTACAACCCTGAGATCAAGAGTTGCTTGTTTTACCAACTGAGCCAGCCAAATGCCCCTAGACTTATTTTTCCTGTGCAGTTTTTAATAACACCAATCTAGGCTAACTTGAGGCTTTATTTGTCTAGAATATCCTATCCATTCAAATTCATCCATCTCAAATATTTTCTATTTCTGAGACTCTCTGGAAGCCTATAAATTCAAAATGAAAAACTAATTTGTGATGTCCCTTAATACTTCAAGGAATATTTTTTTATATCTTGTATAATTGACACTGTGTATAAAAGCTAACAATTTAATTTGTTACACTGTCCTGATTTGTCATCTTTGCTGCAGAAACAAATGACCAAAAAAAAAAAAAAAAACCTCCAAAGATTTATTTCTTGCTCTCGTTACATGTGAGTTTTGAGTCTGTGGTAGCTCCACATTTCTTTTTATTTCAAAATCTAGGCTGCAGAAACTGCCTGTTCATATGGGATATGGTATTTTTCTGAAAGAGGAAAAAAAGAGCAAGAGATCTGGCAAAACCACAAGATAATTTAGGCCTTAAGCACTGCATCATGACTGTTGAAGCTGCCTTGAGGAACTGGCCTATTGGTCCTTCTGCTCACATATTATGACCCAAGTAAGTCAAGCAGCCAAGTCCATGTCAGTGGGGTGGGGAAGTACATTTCTTCCACAGGAAGGCATTGCAGTTGTTTGCCGACATAGTGATATATTCTCCACTTAAAGAAAAGAGGAAAACAAGATTAATAATGCAAAGAACAATGTCCATTCTCTTACACAGGTATTTACTTCTCTTTTTCTGCATGCTAAATATTACCTACCCCTCCCCAAGGAAGATACCCGAAAAATTCAATCCAGGCATGCTAATTAGATTCGAATTTCAGAATTTGTTGATAATCTCTATATCAGGTTCAAGTCTGGCTTTTTTCTTCTGGTGGCATATGAGCACATGCGCACAGACACACACACACACACACACACACACACACACACTGCAGTCTGATTCCTACATAGTCAATGAAATAGTGGAATAAGGGTCAGATATCTACACTCGACAGTGTTATTCAGAAATGGGATGAATGAATGGCATCTAGTCATCACTGGTCACAGTAATTCTGGATTTTCGTTGGCTTATTTTTTAAGGAACATAAAAATACTTCTTGATTATGACCTAAATTTGTTTCCTGGAAAGTCCCCAATCTGTTCTTCTCAGTAGCTCTTTCTTCTACCTTTTGGACACTTCCTCCCCATTCATTAGACAATTAAATTTGGTCAAATCTGAAGAGAGTATTGGAGATTGTGCTTTCATTTGTGGCTTGCTGACCAGCTGTAGAAATGTTTAATCCTAGAAACTATCTCAAATGGTCACCGTCTCTCTTAATTCATGTTGCCAGTTCTTTTGACAGCACGGCTGTCTTAGTAACTTTATCTCTCATCTGTTTGATTTCAGTCATTGCCATCTGCAAACCAGCAACCCTCACAGTGCTTTCTAAGGCTGCCCCTCACCTCTTTTTTCTTTTTTTTCTATCCTTACTTACAGTTACTTTGAGTTTATCAGACTTCACTGTGAAGACACCCTTTGGTCTGTTTTCTGTGACGTACTTTGTTCAACTGGAATGATTCACTGGGAGCTATTTGAATCTATTCAGATTTTTTAAACAAGAGCAAGATGATGATAATCTTAATTTGGTCTTTGCCTTGGCTTAATTATTAATTAGTCTTCCTTGTTCAGAGTACTTGCAAGTTTTATGCTTATCGGTTGCCTGTTAGAAGTAGTTGATTTTGTCAACCCTGCAAGACCTTCATTGTCCAGATTACCTCATTCCTCTTTTACTCCTCACCAACGAGTGAGTTCTCTTCTGATCTCTGTTTTGACAAATTCAGCTAATAACAAAGGCGTACATTGTAAGTTCTATGTCTGATCCCTTTTGCCAACAGTCACAAGTTAATTAGGTATATTATATGGTTTAAATGTTATTGTAGAAACACCATTACCAATTTCATTAATAAATAAAATTTTGTCAGTTTATAAAATGGGTTCCCATTTTCCCTCCTCCAATTATAGTTCATCTGATGCCCAAAGCACAGCCCTGAAGCCAAAACTACATACACTGAGCTGTTTGTTTGTTTGTTTATGTGGCAATGCTTCACTCCTCATACAGTTTCTGAACTACTCACCTTGGCAGTATAAACAAACCACCCCAAAGTATCAGAGGCTTCTACCAGCAAATGTTTGCTCCTCTCATGTTGATGGGAGTTGTGACCGCTCTGCGCATGCTCCACTGTTGTCTTCTGTTCAGGATGAAGAGGAATTACTCCATTCCTTGTGACATGCTCTTTCCTGGCAGATTAAAAATAAAAAAACAAAACAAGTTGGGTAAAAAACCCAAAAAGTTGGGTAAAATCTATATGGCTCCCAAAACTTCTCTTTGAATTGACCTACTGTGGCATCATTTGCCAGGAGAAATCACACAGCCAAGAAAATGGCTTCACTAAGTAAATCCTCTCACTCTTCCCACGGGAAGGCACTGGAGATCCGTTGCAAGTGACTGATTCATAACCCTCTTCCAGGGAATGGGGTAGTGAATGATTGGGGATAATCATCATCATGACAACACAAATGGTCTCTCTCTTATTTGTACCTTGATGCTGTAAATGTTCATTGATTTTTTAAAATGTTCTGTCCCCAAACTATATCATACAACCTCTATAGTTAGCCCTGTGTTTGTCCTTGATATCTTCATTTCTATCCAGTTGCATATCCTTCCAACTTTCCATGTACGGGCTCAGCTTCACCTAATTATGTTAGCCTGGCAGCATAACAGGAACCAAATTTAGTACATTTCATCTGGAATTGGCTTTGATGCCCTAGTCTCATATATAGTGTAAGCGAGTTCCTGTCATTTCAGTGAAAATGAAGTCTGCTCCTGAACTCCTGGAGGTTTAGCTAAGGTTCCAATTTCCTGCCTAGCATTTGCCGTCTGTCTCCCATGGAGGCTGGATCCTATTCCTTTCCCTTGTGGATGGCTTAGTTTTCTGAATCGACAGGGTACTTGTAATAGTAACACTACTCAAATATGTACCAAAATCTCTGCAAAGGTCTTTCCCAAGCTCTTCCAGCTTATCTTCATTAAATCTCATTATTTCAGAGAACAGAGAGAGACTAAGTTGAGTTTAGGTTTTCCATTCCCCATAAACATTGCAGCTTAAACTCTGATCAGCCCAATAAAGTTAAGCTTTATTCTAGAAAACTATATTCCTGGTTTACTCTGAACCTATGATCTCATTTAGCATATGCTTTAGCTAAAACTGTATAGATTTTAAACTTTGATGCAAAATGTACATGTATTGATTTGAGTCTGACCACCCACAGTTGCTGGAATACTCGTAAAATATTTAGTTTTCAATAAATGACTTATTTCTTTCTTTATACTAGCATGATTTTAAGGATCTAATGAGGATACATCACAGTTCTGAGAATTTACAAGGGATCCCCAAAGTGGATGGAGTATAAAATTGTTTGTGTGTGTTTGCGTGTATATCAGTTGGGCCCCTATCGTTTTAACAATTACTTGACAACTAGCAAGGAATACTTTTGTAAAAGTATGAATTAAAAGTTTGTATATTATGGAGCTGGTGAGAGAGAGTGTGATAATCATTCTTGATATTCTGTAAATAGTGATTTGGTATCTTGAAATCATGGGTCACACTGAATGTCACGATGCTCACATCTGTACCAGCCTGTGTCTAAGTGCATGTGAAATTGTATTCTGACCTCCAACCACAAATCAGCATCTGTGCTCCACTTCCTGCACAATAGGGGACATTTCTACCTAACAGCTTCCTGACTCTATTGTAAACGGTTCTCTCCACTGTTTTCCCCTCAGTCCTTCTGCCTCCTGATCAACCCTGGTGTTTCCCCATGTGGGTTCTGCACAGCATGGCATGCCCCCCTTGGGAACTATAAATAATAAACTCCTCTGTCAATGGCATTGATGTCTCCATGTCATCACTCAGTCATGTCTAAAAATTAAATCCTGGGCACATTTGAAAACAGAGAATTATGTTGTTAATGAATAAGTTTAGCTGGCCAGAATTTGCACATTTATCTGGCTTTGCAGCTATTTGTCATACATTTTAATACACCTCATGAACCAGTTGAAAATTTAGTTTTCAGATAAACATGGACATCAAAAAGGCATGCTTTGTACAAAGATGTACAGAGGGAATATATGGATCTTGATAAAGGTATTAAATAGGAATAAATTAAATAACCGAAATAAATAAAATTAAATTAAATTAAAATAAAAGTAAATAGCCTATGCAACCATTTCCACACTTAAATTTTGGAGAACTGCGAATATTTGAAGTGTACATCCCTCACAAATTCTTAGTGTCTTTTGCATGTTATTCGTAATATCGGTTCTCTGGAAATTTAACTAACATCAGATCGGTAAAGTAACACACACGGCATTAACAACAGTCTCTATAGATAGCTATCAGGTGACATGCATGACATCACTCAGAACATTTATAAATATTTAATTTTCTATCAAAAGTCTCAAAGCCAGATACATGGATTTATAATATTCAAAATCCCAAAAGTTGGCCTAAATGTTTTAGTCTCATTGCATTTTCAACATTAAAATTGCATACGTGGGGCCCCCTGGCTGGCTCAGGCAGTAGAGGATGCAACTTTTGATCTCAATGTCATGAGTTCAAGACCCACGTTGGGCATAGAGCTTACTTAATAAAATAAATAAATGAAAAAATTTTAAAATTGCATATGTGTAGAACTAAAATGTGGTCAAGTTGAAAATATAATCTATCATTTAGCAAATATTCAGTCCCTCAAGTATGTATTTTATGTGTTTCTGTGGATCATGGACGCACTTGTATGCCCGAACTGGAAAATACCTCTTAGGAGTCTGCATTTGGGAAATTGGATGATGTGGCTGTGTCTCTGTGTGATTTCCATACTTCTGGACAGATGAAAAGATCTTTGTCTAGATTAGAAACATTTAACTTCGGTGTCAGTACTTTATGTCTTTTCTCTCCGTCACCTGAGATTTCCTACAAATGAGTTGTTCTCACTTGCCCTCATTTAATTGGTAGATCTCTCCTACAAGATTGAGGAGACTTACCTAGTGAAAAGAATAATGCTTACAAACATCGTCCTCAGTGAAGTAAAGTGCTAAAAGAAATCATAGGTTAATAATTGATCACTTCTGGATAAATTTGTTTTAATTTACTGTTTTCATGTTAATCTTAGAAAGGGCTGTCATATTCATTATGTAAAGTACAACTCGAGGTGACAGTTTCTGTACAAAAATATTGTCATAGGTGGATCCGCTAAGTACTGAAGACAGAACCGTATGCCACAGTCAGGGGCGCAGCTCTCGCTTTTCATTAAGCTCTCTCTTTGTCTCCTTCCGTTGTCTCACCACGAAGCTACTTGAAACAGGCTCGGTGTTTCCACTTCCTCAGCTCCCGCTCACGTATTAAATTATTAATACTCAGTTTCGCGCAGTGCTCTTGGGATTCTCATCAATGATCATCTCGGATCCGGATGATAAATTGAAAGGCACAGTTCATTTTACCTGGCATCTGATCCTCGGCGGGTTTAAAATTACTCCCGCATCCATGCTATCACCTCAGCCGTTTACGCTTCTGGACCCACCCTCCACCTGTGTGAGCGCGGCCCTCCGGACGTCCAGCCAGCACCCACAGCTCTGCAAGCGAAAGCAGAAAAGTAGTATTGCCTCCACAAACTTCCTCTGCCTTCCTCTACTTTCCGCATACCTTCTGCCGACTTCTTAGAGGTAAATGTTTTAGGGTGAATTTCACTCTTTCTCATTCCCAACAAAAATTGTAGTCCTCGGTTCAAGTTTAGTTGTCTGAGACTTTCTGTATAATAGTGTCTCCTCTCCCTGTTACTGTCTGTGTCCTGGTTCTCATCGTCTCTTATTCAGATGATTCCAGCAGCTGCCTTGACGTTAGAATCCTCCCACGCATAGCCACCGAATTTACTATTTTAAGAAGCAAAACTCCTTCCATTTTTTAACAGCCAATTCCTCTATCCCACAGATAAAAATTCAAGTTCCTTAACCTTTCACAGTTTGATTTTTGTTTTCTATTTAAATATCCAGCCTTGTAACCCTTCTACTTTTCTGCCCCATTAAACTTCTTTGAAACCCTTTGCACTTTTTCGTCTTTGGCACGTTGCTTCTAATAACACTGAACCCTTTTCTTCTCTCAAACTTATCTGTCACCCAAATTAAATATCTGTTCATCAGGTGAAATCTTGTATGATCCCTCTGAAGAATTTAATTACCTGACATCTCTTCCTCCCATAGCACTGCTCATAGGTCATTTATGCCCTGAGCCAGGACGTGTTGGATTTAAGCTGCTGAAGTAGAGATTTCCCTAAACTAGCTTAAGCTGAAAGCTCCTTGAGGGTGTAGGAACTGCTGATTCATATTTGCTTCCTCAGTTCCAAGCACTTCAAATGAGCTGATTAAAATCGTCACTGTACTGCCTTGCACGCAATGCCTGAACCCAAGTTCTCAAACCTCCATGGCGTACTCTCCATTACATCCTTCCCACTCTGATCAACTGGAAGTATATTCTTATCCCTGCCCCTAAGTCTTCGCCAAGTTGAAAGCACTCTTTATTATGCAGCACAGTCTCTTCCTTAGAACTCTCACATCCTGAGCGAACTAGTTGGCTGGTGATATGTGAACAACATCACGTGAATGTTGGCCTGTGCCAAAGTCAGATTAGCAATCCTATTCAAATCGCATTAGGTGTAACTTTCTTAAAATGTCTACGTCTGGCCTTATGATCATTCTTTACCACACACGAGTCCCAGAGGTGTGCTGGAGGCAGCTCCTAATGGCTCATGGGAGCCCATTGTTGAGTCTTCAGGAATTTTGTGAATAAGTTGTAAAATACAGACATTATTTACAAATTAAATCGTGTAGAATTACAACTAAATTATATTAAACACAGAAGTAATAAATACTCAAAATGTATTATTTCGTAATCATTTTACTATTATATGTTTTTGAGGTTATTTATACCTATTGCAGGAATACTACATAATATCGTGCTTCTGTGTATCTATCCTAACCATTGTCTTCAATGGTGTCTCACAGCTTGAAATCAGTCATATTGGAAATATCTGTATCACAGTATATAATATCTGAGAACTGCAAATCAGGCCTTGAATTATTGTTTCAAAAAAAGAAAACCAGGAATGATCTAAACCTCAGAAAATGGCGTAGAAAATGTTAGTAATGCAATTTAAGGGCAAATGTGTTGTGTCTGTAGCCATTGCATTGAGAATAACAGAAATTTGAGAAAATATTCTTCAAGTTTTTAAAAACCGTTATCTGTTTCAGGAAGGAGGCTATTCATTTCATTGTTGCAAGAGTATGTTTTCAACATGCATCATACTTGTTTCTCTTTTTCTTGCACTCATTAATCTAAATGAAAATATCAAATACCATTCATGTTGGAATGACAGTCTTTCATCAATGGCAACCATCGTCAGTTGGCTACTGATACAAAGATACAGCAAAATCAATGAAAGCATTCTTTGAGAGTTGGTTAGCTGTATGGAAATGTAACAAAACACATTGCATATTGTGTTAATTTTTGAAGAAATGTGTACTACAAAGGCTTTTCCCTTTTCCGCTGCAGTTCCTCTACTTCAGTTACTCCCAAAGAACTCCCACTGCCTTAAATCAACACCCTATGATCTAACAGATGCCATAAGATGGCCCTATTTTCTAGTGCAACTTAAACCTTCCTTTGAGAACGATATTTATTGGCTGCATTTGAATAAAGAGAACCCTCTTGGTTGTCAGCTAGGTTGCACTTGACAGGGGCAGGTCCTACTCAGGCAGTCCTCAGAAAATAAAGTAAGGATTGAGTAGACATTTTGAGATTTTTCTAACCAAATTTCTACTTATTTTTAAGCAGATTCAGTATTTATCTTAAAATGTATCTCATGCTATTTGATTAGAAGGATAGCCAAAATACAATAGTATTTATTTATGCCTTTTGATCTTAAAATATTTAACTTGATCCATTTTTTAAAAAAATATTTATTATAGAGAGAGTGGGGGGAGGGCAGAGAGAGAGACCCAGAGAGAGAGGGAGAAAAGCAGACTCCCTGCTGAGTGTGGGTCACAGAACACAGAGCCTGTCTCAGGGCTCCAGATGGGGCTCGGGTGGGGCTCAATTTCCTCCCAACTCTGAGATCATGACCTGAGCAGAAATCAAGAGTCAGAGGCTCAACCAACTGAGGAACCCAGGCATCCTAACTTGATCCATTTCTGAAAGCGTGACCATTACAGTGAAGGGGTGCACAATGAGACACCCCAGAATGTGTCACTTTGGCATAAAGATTATTTCAAGTTAAAAGTAATCAAATTCCAGCTGATGCAGGGAAAGCGCTCTTCCTCCCCAGCAACTGCCTAACTTTACTTTGGAAAAGAGATCCTCTACCAGGAAGACCGCTATTAACAGAAACTCCTCTTTTCCTAAGAAAAGTATCTGTGTGATATGGCAACCTTTGTTTTTCATATCATCTCTTTTCACCTTCCTGCTAATAGCCTTCTCCCCTTTGTATCGCCACATACTTTCCCTCCCCTTAGCTCAGGTAAGCTTCATGTTGCCTCATTGTCTTTGGTCTCTGTGGATTCCCCTTAGGTACGCCTATAAAATTTGATTTTCTCCTGTAAATTGTCTCATGTCAATTTGGTTCTAAGTCTAGCTAGAAGGACCATAGGGCGAGGAAGGTCTTCCTCCCCAACATCAGACTCTGTACTGCCTTTGCGAATTACATATAAACCAAATAAAATATAAAATTTAAAACCACCATTATTATAATAATTTTTCTATAGTTTGAGGCAATATATAAATGGAAATTCTCACAATGGAATAGACAACTAATAGCAGTTTATGTGCTTAATGAAATCAGAAAAATGTTTCTGATTAATTTTTATAATTAATGACAAAATTATTAAAATCATTTGTTATTTCTTCAAATAAACATAAGGAATAATGTTATAATGTTCTGGAGGTCATCAAGGCATGAGAACTTCAAAACAAATACAACCACCAAGACTAAGTGATGATTTATGGTCATGAGTATATATATGGAGTCATGAGTGTGTGTATATGTATTCCCAATTTTATATATATATATAAACATATATATATTTCTAATTATATTTGAAATAAGATGTACTGTTGACATTGATATAAAATACAATTAATTATTTTTAAAATATTGGTATAAAAGAAATAAAATATTATTTTCAGGGAGAGGGTCAGAGACAGTCGATTTACTGACAATTCTCAGTATGTCAAAAAAAATAGAAACACTTTTAATATCTCTGCCTCTTTTAAAATAAATTATAAGCACACTGAAATGCTACAGATTTGTTCTAACAGAGCATAGTATGTGGATCAGGTGCTTAGTTTTCAAATAAATACTTACATGCTGTCAGATATTCTTGTCAAGATGCCACACTTGTAAGTAAAATGCCATATCCTTCAAATAAATAGTTGGTATCTATAATGAATACTCAGGGACAGCAATAGTTACTGTCTACTAAAATTATAACCCAACTGTTATTTTACAATTTCAGGAAGCACCATAGCTCATAATAGCAGTAATTTACATGCAAACAGACACAACTGTGTTATTTTACTACCAATTATAGTCTTATATGTATTTCCATGTCACTGTCTACATCTGAAAATGCGATTAATTTGGAGGCTTAAAGAATACAAACTAGTTCACCACGAGAAAATATGCTAACAAATGCTGGATTTCCAAAACAAGAAATTAATGCATATTTATTAAATTCATATTAATTATGACTAAAACTACAATCAAGTGTGGAGAGGATACAGCTTGCCTTTCCAATATCTGGCACCATTGATAGAAGAGCATGTCTTAAGAGAAATGAAAGGAACACGGAGTGTCATATAACATATAATACATTCTAACTCCTAGGCTTTTGAAGATCTCAGTCTCATGTTTCCTGGCTTTTTTGGGAAATGCTTTCATTCAGTGAACATTTAGGCTACTAGCTACTCTGGATGATGCATAGATGAATTCCTCAGGTTTTTTGCTCAATGAGCAGAGAAAGGGCATACATACACCCAACCAAATAAAAAAAAAATAGTATAAACACTGACTATGACCATCCTCCTTAAGAAGAAATGTGATGACAATAAAGTGAATGTCTTGAAGTTGCTTTTGCGAGCACGTTACCCATTACTTTTCACTAACTAGGTAACATAAGCACAGAAATGACTTTAAAAGATTTTGTATAAATATTCCCTGCATATCTGAGGAATGGTATTTGGGGTGATAATTTCCAATTATCCTCACAGACACCTTTTTCTATGGGGAGGGGCATGACAAGAGGAGGCTCAGAATGGGGGTAGGGGCAGGGGGCAGCTAATTACAGGGCCCAGGGCAAACTCTTCTCTCCTGCCTGAGTTTAAGGGGACACCTTGTAGTTTGAAACTGCCAGCTATTTGGATTAGTACTTGCGGTATGGTCTAATGTCAACACTGTTGTTTAGTTTGGACCTCTTTTGCAGCAATGTATTAAACGTAAAAAATGCATTTTTAATGAAAAATCATCTGAATTTTCTTTCATCAACAAAGTTGATATTGAACATAAAATTTGCACAGAATTATTTTTAACATTTGCAAGCCAGTATTGACATCCTAGGGATATTACTAAGCATATGAAAATTAGAAGAGAAAAATTACTGAGGAAGCATCAGCATCTACTTCAAAAATTAATGCTTGGATGCACATTGCTCTGTGAAGCATACATTTTTATATAGATCAAATGATTTATTGTAATTAATTGAATTTATCTGCAATTCTAAATTTTGTTGTGTATTCAGGAAAATTGAGATAATAGCTTTTAAGGTGTTGGTTCCATTAGCAAAAGAAGAATTTAAAAATTCAATAATATAATTTAAGAAATCTAGTTAATTTCAATAATGTTTGATATTTTTCGATCCAAATCATAGGCTCAAAATAAATCTTTGTAAAGTTCATCTACATACGGTGAAATATCTGATATTTTATGAATGCTACTTAAATTTAGTGAAAAATTAAACAATGAAGATAAAACTGCTTATTTCAAGATGATAACACAAAGAAAATTGTCCATGAATTATTATATAATAGAAAAAAAGTTTCACCAAATTTTAAAAAACTTATTATAAAACAAGAAAATGAGATTAAAAGACATACAGATTGTAACCCACAACTATATGGTCAATTAATCTTCAACAAAACAAGAAAGAATATCCAATGGGAAAAAGTCTCTTCTACAAAAGGTGCTGGAAAAACTGGACAGCAACATGTGAAAGAATGAAACTGGACCACTTGCTTATACCATGAACAAAAAAAAAATTCAAAATGGATGAAAGACCTAAATGTGAGATAGGAAATCATCAAAATCCTAGAGGAGAACACAGGCAGTAACCTCTGACATTGGCCAAAGTAACTTCTTTCTAGATATGTCTCCAGACACAAATGAAACAAAAGCAAAAATCAACTGTTGGGATTACATCAAGATAAAAAGCACAGCAAAAAAAAAAAAAAAAAATCAACAAAACTAAAAGGCAACCTATGGAATGGGAGAAGATATTTGCCAATGACATATCTGATAAAGGGTTAGTATTCAAAATATATAAAAAACTTAAAAACTCCACACAAAAAATAAATAATAATAATAATAATACAAATTGAAAATGGGCAGAAGCATGAATAGACACTTTTCCAAGGAAGACATCCAGATGGCCAACAGACACATGAAAATATACTCAACATCACTGATCATCAGGGAAATACAAATCAAAACTACAGTGAGGGATGCCTGGGTGGCTCAGTCGGTTAACTGTCTGTCTTGGGCTCAGGTCATGATCCCAGGGTCCTGGGATCGAGTCCCACATCAGGCTCCTTGCTGAGCTTCTCCCCCTGCTTGTGCTCTCTCTCGCTCCCCCTCTCTCCCTCTCTGGCAAATAAATAAATAAAATCTTAAAAAAAAAAAAACTACAATGACATATCACCTCGCACTTGGTGTCAGAATGTCTAAAATTAACAGCACAAGAAAAACTGGTGTTGAGAATGTGGAGAAAGGAGAACCTTCTTGCACTTGATGGGAACATAAACTAGGGTAGCCACTGTGGAAAACAGCATGGAGGTTCCTCAAAAAGTTAAAAATAGAACTACCCTAGGATTCAGCAATTGCACTAGTAGGTATTTACCCAAAGAATACAAAAATACTAATTTAAGGGGATACACGTACCCTGATGTTTATAGCAGCATTATCTACAGTAGCTAAATTATGTAAACAGCCCAATAACCCAAGTGTCCAGTGACTGATGAATGGGTAACATATACATAATAGAATATTATTCAGCCATAAAGAGAATGACGTCTTGCCATTTGCAACAACATGGATGGAGCTAGAGAGTATTATGCTAAGAAAAATAAGTAGGAGAAAGACAAATACGGTATGATTTCACTGACATGTGGAATTTAAGGAACAAAACAAATGAGCAAAGAGGGAAAAATAAAAGAAAGGGAGGAAAACTAAGAAACAGACTCAACTCTAGAGAACAAACTGATGGTTATCAGAGGGGAGGTGGCTGGGGCAATGGGGGAAAAATGATGGGGATGAAGGAGTGCACTTATGATGAGCACCACGTGTTGTGAGCAAGTGTTGAATCACTGTATTGACGCCTGAAACTAGTATTATACAGCATGTTAACTAACCGGAATTTAAACAAAAACTTTAAAAAAAGACATAGAGATTGTAAAAGAAGAAATTTTAAAAATAACTGTTTTCAGATATGATTATCTATGTACAAAATCCCGTAAGATCTGTTAAGAAGCTACTACAACAGGGGCGCCTGGGTGGCACAGCAGTTAAGCGTCTGCCTTCAGCTCAGGGCGTGATCCCGGCGTTATGGGATCGAGCCCCACATCAGGCTCTTCCGCTGTGAGCCTGCTTCTTCCTCTCCCACTCCCCCTGCTTGTGTTCCCTCTCTCGCTGGCTTTCTCTATCTCTGTCAAATAAATAAAATCTTTAAAAAAAAAAAAAAAAAGAAGCTACTACAACAAATAAGTGAGTTTAACAAGGCCTTCAGAATACAAGGTAAATATACAAAAAACAATACTGTCTATACCCTAGAAATGAAAACTTAGGTGTTGAGGATTACCATTTGCAACTACACTACAAATATTATAAACCCTACAAAATGTGTAAGATCTGTCTGCCACAAAGTGTAAAGATAATCACAAATATATGGTTAATTGATTTTCTGTAAAGACCCACACGAAAAATACCTAGAAACTGAAATATACTTGGAATTGATTGTTTTGCAGACATAATTCATAAATACTTCCAAATAACTACACTCCTCACTACACTAGTTGAATTAGAAGCCATAGTTTTCAAACTGTATAGATTCTATGTACAGTTTGTTGTTACTAATTTTAGTGAGGAAAGTTCTATTGAACACAAAAAGATGCTTTACCATGTGATTTCTTTCCTGCTTTCTGTTATCAATTGCAAATTTAACATGTAAGGATTTGGAAATCAACTAAATGTCTTAAAAATGTTTTAATTTTTATTTTAATGAGTTCTCTGGTTTTGTCATTTTTGCTCATAACTGTTAAGTTCTTTAATTAGTTAATGATTTTACCTCTGAAAAATTTCGGTTTTTAAGATTGTATTGAAATATAATTATTACAATAAAAATTAAGAATATGAAAATATTGAAATTGATCACTTCACTGTCAAGGGCAAAACTAAGAATATTAAATAATGAGTTATAAGCTGTGCACAAGCATGCTTCATCTAGCAATCACAGATTGAAGAAAACAGAAATGTTAAGCAAAGGATCCATCAAAAGCACAAATGCCTAATAAATAATGCTATATTAGAACATCAACAAAAATAAACTGAGTGCAAGATTTAATTTTTCAGTATCACAATTGGGGGAAAAAATCTTTCAAAAGAGATCCTACTTGAAATTAGATAAAATTGTATTTTATAGCATAATGGAATTAATATGAGCCCTACACTTTTGTAACATATAAACTCGATGAAATATCCAAAATAATCATCTAATTTAGCAAATTTTTTTTAATTGAAATACCATTTGCAAATAAAATTTAATCTAATGAGGGTAAAACAGGCTATACCTGTGAAAACATTTAGAATAATATTTACACATTTAAAAATATATAAATATATACATATATATAAACATATAAATATATACACTTAGAATTTTCTCTGACTTTATCAGCTAAGCTGTAAAGACAGTTTTTCTTAATTAAAAAATTATGGTCTACAGTAAAGTATGAATAAAAGTGTAAGCTACTTAAAATTTGTTAAAATGCAACTCTGAAGACTATTGCATGCAATTTTATAAGAAACAAACAATAAGACTATTTAAAAACATCATTTTTACAAAGTGCTGGTTGCAGAGTATGAAAAATTGGGCTAGATAAGATTATAAATTTTAAAGTATGGAAATATAATTCAGATAATAGTTTTATTAATCTATTTTTAAAGCTCATATAATCAAAGCATTCATGTAATTTCCATTTAATAAATATAGATAGATGTTAAGTTATAGAAGAAATTTATTTTCAGTGATATTTTTGAAGATGACTATTTTTATAATGAATGATATAAGTAAAACATTTTGTTCAATAAATATTTCACAAAAGTTTATAAATATAGAGAGATTCTATTTTTGAACTTTCTTCTACTCTTTCAAGTGTCCAGTTTTGGATTATACCTTTTTTTTTTTTTGACATTCCCTTCACAACTCTAATATTGTACTTGGATCTAGCAAAGACTTTTAGGATAAAAATTGAAGTCCCTGGGGTTTTTTGTTTTTATTTTTAGTTTGTGTTTTTTAGAGAGAGAGGGCACAGTGGGGGAGAGGGAGAGAGAGAGTGAAATCCTCAAGCATGCTACAATGAACACAGGGGTACGTATGTTTCTTCAGTTAGTGTTTTCATTTTCTTTGCATAGAAGGGGAATGGTTGAATCACATGGTAGCTCTATTTTTAGCTTTTTGAGGAACCACCACACTGTTTTTCATAGTGGCTGCACCAGTTTACATTCCCACCAACAGTACATGAGGGTTCCGTTTTTTTTCCACGTCTTTGCCAGCACCTGTTAGCTCTTACCTTCTCCATAATAACCACTCTAACAAGTGTAAGGTGATATCTCATTGTGGTTTTGATCCGTATTTCCCTGATCATTGGTGATGTTGAGCAACTTTTCATGAACCTGTTAACCATTTGTAAATTTTCTCCGGAAAAAATGTCACTCAAGTCATTTGTCCATTTTAAAAATGAATTATTTGGGTTTTTTTGTTTGTTTGTGGTTTTTGCTATTGAGTTGTATGAATTCCTTGTATATTTTAAATATAAAACACTTATCAGGTGTATAATTTGCAAATATTTTCATCCATTCTGTAGGTTGCCTTTTGATTGTGTTGATTGTTTCTTCTGCTGTGAAGCTGTGTAGTTTAACGCAGTCCCACTTCAAATATTTGTTTTTGCTCTTTTGCCTGTGCTTTTGGTGTCATATTTAAAAACTTATTGCCAAAACCAATATCAAGGAACTTTCTCCCTATGTTGTCTTTGAGGAATATTACAGCTTCAGGTCTTACATTTGTCTTTATCCATTTCAAGTTAATTTCTGTGATTGGTGTAAGGTTGAGCTTCAGTTCATTCTTTGTATGTGGATACGCCGTTTTCTCAACACCATTTGTTGAACAGACGATGTTTCCTTGGCATTCTTGTCAAGTTTTAGTTGACTATGTGTGATCTCAGAGGGATTGCACTGAATCTTTGGATGACTTCAGGTAGTATGAACATTTTAATACTATTAATCCTTCCTATCCAAGACCATGGGATAATTTTCTATTTAATAGTGTCTCCCTCAATGTCATTTCTCAGTGTATACTTTTCAGTGTACAGATCTTTCACTTCCTTGGTTAAATTTAACAAATTTAATCTGGTTCAATCATCCAGAGAGAATCTCACAGACATAATGTGGAACAGAAAAGTCATACTAAATCAACATATAATGTAGGACTCCATTCAGATAAAATTTAAAATTGCCAAAAATAATCCATGATTCCCTTTGGAAGAGATGGGCTAGGAGTATCAAGAGTTCAGTTTGGAAGACTATTCTATATCTTGATGAGTATGGGGGGTCTTACATGGAGAATAGGCAGAGAATAGCTTTTTGAAAGCCAAGAGGTGGGAATCTCAAAGCTGGGTATTTGAAACTTCATGTAGTGCCTGTTAACACGGAGGATGGCAATTTGAGTGAGAGCAGTGGTAAATGCGTGTGGTGAGGTTCGAGGAACTTGGAAATCGAATATAGCAATTGCACTCAAAGGTCTTAAAAACCAATTCAAGAAAGTCTAAATTATTACAATTTGGGAATAAAGAGGTTTTATAGGTTGAGATAACTCAAAATTTCTTACTACCTACCTGCAATATATATAACATGTTCAATATATGTCTGATTTTATATATCTGTTTATATATGTAGTTTATTTTCTTTAAACCTTAGGGGTCAAATTGTTTGTCCTATATTTCTGACACTTCTAGGAATGCTTACAAGAAAGGGAGATATGACATTTAGTGAAATCACATAAAATAATCACCTGAGTAAATTTATGGAAAACATTATAAGGTGCTACAGTCACAAATCAAATATTTCTTTTCAAAAAGATTCATGCTTGTAGCTTTGGTTACACAGTGTAGACTTTTAAAATATTGTTTCTTCTTGCAGCTTTATCTTTTATTTATATTTTAGCAAGATAAAATGTGATATCCCGGTTAAAACAGTGATGGCCTGCATATGTAAAGTTAAAGTCATTTAACAGTAGTGGTTCTTTGCGTTAGAGAGTGACATGTTCTCTTGATAACTACACTGTTTTCTGATCATTCAGTTCCATACTCAGTCCCACTTTTGATAGAATATTGGTTGTATTAAAATTGTCTTCCATCTATTGACGTTAAGGAAATTATACAAAAGTATGTATTGAAAATTATGCATTCACACAGACACACAAATAAAACATTAGCTTAAGTTCTGACGAATTAAAGTAAAATTATTGAATTAAATTATTGCCATTTGCACATGAAAATTCATGTGAATAATATGTCTTAGTCTTATTGTTAGAGGCCTATATTACAGCAAAATGAGAAATAAAATAAAAAGTATATTGGCTTACTATCTAGAACATATGGAATAAAGTAATCTTTAAAAAACATGGTTTGCATCATTTGATTAGGAATGAGTATAAGGAGGGGTTTACTTTGAGATTTGACTACTGCTGTCTTTTCTTAGATAATTGTGGTTCATACAATTGCACAATAATTGTGGTTCATACAATTGCACGCTTGGTAGTTGATAGAAACACTCATACCTCTCAGGATTGAAACATAGTTCATAAGACCTGTGATTGATTTTCAAATCATTCACAGTCTCAAAACCACATGGAGTTGATTTCATACATTTTTAAGGAAACAAAATTATTCTTTTGTCTCTGTTAGTGATATTTTAGCTATGTAGAAATTACAGTGCTTCCTACTATATTAAATGGATCCAAGATTATTTATACATATGTTATAGATTGACTTACATAATGTATATTTTATTATCTATTATTCTAAGCTATCCAAAGCAAAGTCTCCTTCACTACCCTAAATCATTACAAATTACTATATCATATATGATGGGAAACCCATGGAATTGCATTCAGAATTTTAATAAGAATAAATTTCAGAACATGCTGTTACGTAAAAGTAAAATATGTTTTATTTGTTGTCTTCAATTAAATTACCTTATTTTGTGTAGAAAACTAATATTTACCAGGATAAATAGCCCACAGAGTAAAATCAATTAAGTGGCAATATTTATTATAAGTTAAAGTATTCTATTTTTCTAAAAGAGAATAACATCACCTTAGTAATGTTATTTATATAAAATACATACTGGATGATATTTTAAAATTTGTTTTCGGGATTGACTATGTTATTTTAGGCCTAGTCAAAAACAAAGCAACATTATAGAAATTCATACAATGATTACTCCCGGTCATTTTAAACTCCAGTATATATAAACATCCACAAAAAGAATGCCCAAAGGAGTCATCACAAAGGAATAAATGCTTCTCGCTAAGAAGTAAACTCGAAGCTCAGGTCTATATTTTTATTAGAGAAAATAAAAATCGATATTTCCTGTGTGTGTCTGCGTGACTATAATAGAGATTCATTGTTGTACATGGACCGCGTCTAATAATGCCAACTTTGGTTGCACACCTCTAATGCCAATCATATGACATTTCATATATACTTTTTTTTTTGAAAACTCCTGCTTCTCAGTTCTTATTATTTGATAATATCGAGGAGAATGTCCCCAGAAGGATATTCAGTCTGCATGCCATCCTGCTCTTTAGCTCCGGCCAGTGTGGGCATGGGGCCTAGGCTTTGCCTGGCCTCCGCAAGACCCTGCTGTGGTCAGCAGAGGGTGGCTGACGTTATGTTTGAGGCTTCAAGGATGTCAGTGGCAAATCGTAGTAATTTGGGCAAAACTGAAGTACTCCGTGGGTCTGTTGTATGGCTTGTCGTTGTGGTTCATAATGAAAATCGACATCTGTCACCAGACTGTCCATCAGGCTGTGCTAACTGGCTCACTTTTCACAGGCCGTGGCCGTTATTACAAGGAATGATAAACCTGTTATTCCCAGCCTTGTGTTTGCTGTTGCTTTTCCATTCACATGTCCGATTTGTAAATAATAACTATTATAAACTAAGCACATAATACGTGTCAGGACCAGGCACTCTGGGTGTCCCACTGCAATATGGCCACCCCAGTTTCCCTCTGATTCCTCAAACACACTTGTGTTCAAGCCTTTGTATTCAATGTTCTGTCGGCCTGGAGGACTCAGGTCTCTAATCTGCTCCTGGCTGGATCCTTCCTTTCACTCAGGCGTCATCTTTAGAGCAGAGCTTACTCGACACTCTGAGCTACAAGTCCACTTTCTATGCCTCCGCCTTAGTTTAATTTATCACTATGCTTTGTTTTACCAGTTGTTTACTTTTTGCTCTCTGTCTTCTCTCACTACAGTGAATACTGCAGGGGTTTCCTTGCTTGTCCGTCACTATGTTTAATCGGTAATTTACTGGAATGGCTCTCTTACCTTTGCCTTCTGATGGGTAGTAAGGACACGGACCAGACCAGAGCGCATGCTGTTGGCAAGTTTAGACCATTTCTGTGTTCGTCTGTCTCTCTTCACATACCATTGATTTGGCAAGTGAATCCAGATCACCTTCCTTTTTCTTTTCTCAGGGACAGACCGATGGGTACAGCCCTATATTGTTCCAAGTAACACTCTATCCTTCACATACCCATTTCCCATCACACTTTCTTTCTTTTTTTTTTTTTTTAAAGATTTTATTTATTTATTCGACAGAGACAGAGACAGAGACAGCCAGCGAGAGAGGGAACACAAGCAGGGGGAGTGGGAGAGGAAGAAGCAGACTCATAGCGGAGGAGCCTGATGTGGGGCTCGATCCCATAACACCGGGATCACGCCCTGAGCCGAAGGCAGACGCTTAACCGATGTGCCACCCAGGCGCCCCCATCACACTTTCTTTCTGTTCTGTCCCCACCCTCATCCCGCACTTCTGACCAGTCACCTCTGACTCTTTCTCATTCAGTGAGTTTAGTTAGGTATGTTTCAAGGATTGTATCCTTCTCAGGGTGAAAGAAACATATTCATCTTGATATACGAAAATTGATGCAAGAAATGTTTATTAAAAGATATTTTGCCCTGGGTTTAAATATGCTTGTTAGTAGATAAAATTCAGAGTAATTTTTACAGAATAAATAAAATGGCCTAGAGAGTTTTTCAATCTTCTCAGTCTCCTTGACACATTTTACTCCCAGGGTAATCATAGACTAAATTCTTATAAAGTCGTTATACGTGATAGCTCAATAGAACACTCCAGTATCCTCAAAATTCAGGGCAATATTATATGTTAGAGAGATCCATTAAATTTTATCAACAGGAAGTAGGGAGTGCCTTCCTTTGCCAGCCTCACTAGCTTCTACATGATCTTAAACAATTGTATGTTTTGAAAACATTACCAGAGAAAGACTAGACTTGAATATTTTGGAGTTAATGGGTAATGCTGATAACTAACACGGTAGTTAAGCTCATTGGGTTGATCCTTGGATATTTGTTTTCCGACTAAAATAATATTGTCTTTTCTCTAACAAGAAGAATTAAAACAAAGCTAGCAAACAAATGAAAAAAAAAAAACTATAAAACCAAGGCTCTCTAGTGAATCTTCAAAAGTAGATGATCCACAGGAAGAAATTCTTGCCCAAGATCTTTGAGATAAGCCAATGACAAAACCAGGCACGTTGCTTCTGCCTGCGACCCCCAGAATAAGACCACGCAGATGCCAGAAGCCACTAATTGCAGTATGTTTACTGGCAAGCTTTGTTCTTTATCCTCTGCAATATTTTATTTCCTCTTATTGGTATAAAGTTCTAAATTACTAGAAGACACCCTTCTCCTTAAATCATGGTATTCCAAGGACTCTTATCATTGATAATCACCAGGTTAAATAATATCATTGTCATATTAGATGGTTAAAAAAAAGATTATTTTAAAAATTACACGAAAGCATTCTGAAAGAGGTCAAAATGCTACCATTATAAACAAGATATAAGATCACTATCCATTGAATGGACAGTGTTGCCAGTTTGGGTTGGTAATGGTCCATCCTTTTAAAAGTTTTCATATAAAAATATGGTCTCTGGTGACAGCTAAGCTGTGTGTGTCTGTTCGGAGTGGGGAGTAGTTGCAGTGGGAGGTGAGAACTTAGGAACAGCAACTTGCAAAACAGACTGATACGTTACTCACAAAATAGATAAATCTACCAAGCAAAAACATAATACAATTACAAACTCTGCAATTAGACTCCTTTAATATCAGCTTGATCAGACCCATATGTTCCAGGAAATAAAAGAATACTACAGAAAAACGTTCCTATATCTCTATGTGGATTCATGTGTTCTAATGAGATCTATAACCATTCGAGCACTTTACCTATTTGATATAACCTGACCAATCCCTGCAAAGACAAGCTATGGCTAACCTCAGCTTATCAAATACTAAAATTATCCTTCCTTAACTTCTATGAAATGTCCCAGTCACTGTTGTGGATATCATCCCTTGCTGCCAATTAAATAAACCTACACTTTTAAGAGTTACAACTACATTCTTGGTGATCTTTAGTTGGCAACTTCTATCATTTGTTAACATAGGTAAAAGTCAGTACAATCATAGAATTGTTGTGAAACAGACATTAGATAAGCTCCAACATTGCAACTTCAGAGTTTTATTTAAGTGACCACAAAATTCTGTACTAACTTATTCAAAATATTTTCTTTATTGCTTTTATTTAAATCTTGAACCTGGTGAGTGGTGAGAAAATTAGATAATTTTAAAGAATGACTAAAAGGAAAACATTTACAAGAAAATATTTTCTTCATTCCCACCCCTGTTTAAAAGTTCCAGCAACTACAAGCATTAATGAAAATTTATGCTTATAAAACAAGCCTGACTTTATTTTTTTCAACCTGTAGGACTGTCTTTACAGCATTGATATTTTCAGGAAGCAAATCCAATATCCACATGATATATTATTCTATCCCCTACAAGAAAGCAGGGGTAGAAAGGTGTAATGTACAAGAATGTTTTTTTATAACCCAAATAAATTCTTTTAAATTTCCAGAAAACTCATTTTCCTGACACTATCTAAATGCCGACTTCATAATACTACCTGATACCCCAGATATTTATCGTCTTTGAATCATGCTTAGGAAAAATCAGAGAAATTATGAGCTTCAGACTAACTAAAGTAGAGCAATTATATGAATTATCTGATATTGAAAATGTGTGTAATTTAGGCTATTATGATTATACATAAAATGACAAAAGCTACTTTTTCCCTCTTGGGGAAGTATAAAATGTATAAAACAAAGCTTAGGTAGCAATTATGAATTATAGTTAGTAACTGAATAAATTGCAGTCCTGGCTTCTTGCATTATTATTATGATTATTTTATTTTTAAAAATATTCTTACCAAAATTTCTAACTGCATTTTAGCCAATACAACTAATGATGAACTAAAGGGAGTTAATTGTCAAGCTCTATTTCAAAATATTTAAATTATAAGCTCTGACCCGTAAACCACATATTTTAGAAAGTTTGGGAAGGTATAGGTGAAATTATATGGATTACCATGTTTAACAAAACGTACTAATTTTTTTCAACCTTTAGGTTCCATCTGATACAACACAAAATTATTTAGTTATATGAATAATCATGTTATTCACTTCATTTCCTCAAAATAAATAATTTGAGTTGAGAGTGGAAAAGTATGAAAATGCCCCATTTGCAAGTAAATCCTTATTTCAATTGAGCTCATTGGTCCATTTGATGCAAGAAAATTAAATCAGGAATGAAAATTTCCATAAGCATTGCCCATTAGTATACATACCATCACATACAACAAATGAGAGCTCACTGAGTGTTTGCCCCTATTTTAAACCTCTACACCTGTTAGATGGATTCTTGGTGGATTTTTGTGTGTGGTTGATACAGTAAGGGGGAAAATGCCCTTGTTTTGAGGATTCATCATGTCACATTAAATTTCCCAAATTGCTTTCTTTCTTGGAGTAAAACCAAAGATTGTTACCTCCACCAAAAGATGGGGTCCTGGGCTGCTGGTCTGTACCACAAGTGATCAGACTTGCCCGCAGCATTGCTGTCGGAACTTGCCAAAGTTTGAGACTCCCAGACATGAGCAAAACCACACATCTGCCGTGCACGTGCCCACTACTCCCAGGTGCCAACAAACCAAGACTGCTTTTCTTTCATTCTGCCTTCCAAATCTTGCACAGTGCCTCTCTGTGGAAGAATATAACCAGAACCCAGCTGGGAAAAGAATCTGGGGAATGCAGGGAGAGCTTAGAAGGATAAGAACACATCTGAAATTCAACAAACTGTATGTGGTAAGTCCAACCCCTTAGATAGTTAGTCCTATATTCATCTTCAATTCATATTCAAACTTCCAAGCTCATCAGTGCAACATTATAGTTTGCCAAACGTGGTGCTAGGAAAATGTGCTTTTTATAAATTCAAAAATAAGAGACCAAAACTTCTTATAAGTCTCTGTACTTTCCTGTGATGTATGTCATCTACTTGCCCAACCATCATTCTCTTTTGATATCATCTAACATAAGGACCACAACCACCAATTTATCACATCTAAAATATTAGTAGAAGGGGATAAGCTTCTGTAATTTGTCACAAGGATGTAGTTCATATTTATAAGTTCTTTCTTCCAATACCAATTTCTTGTTCTCTCTGCCCTAAGCTGGAGATTCATCCAGTCATCTTTCTTAATTTCACACATTGAAAGAAATATCATCGAAATTTTGGGTCCCTAGTGATCTGATTTTACTGATTTACTAAATTACTGAGTTAGAGGTGTTACAGTCTTTTGTTAACTTACAGTACTGGACAAGGGCATTACTAAGAGGTGCTACCAGAGAATTCCAGAAATTCTTCTGTCAACTCCTTTTTGGAGTAGCAATTTTATTCTCCCTTAATAAACAGGATCAGTCCACTGTGATCCCCATCTATTGCTGATTGCTAAGCCATAAGTGAAAATGGGGCAGCCTCAACCTGCAATTCAGAGCAACTTTTGTCATGCCCCCTGGTGGAAACATATCTTCTTTGGGATCTAAGACCTATAAACTGGCAGCATCCAAGGTATGGGGGAGAGGAAGTGTGATATAATAGTTTGAGGGCATATGTTGATGTTTTCACGGTTGTTCAGCCTCATCCCTCCTTTCTGGCTTCTGCACCACACCTGGGCAAGTGGCTTTGAAAACAAAGCCAAGGTTCTCCCTCCTTAGATACACGGATGGGAGGTCCAAACCACACAAGCTCTTGCCAATGTGTGGGAACCCTCACCCAGCTCTGCCCCCTAAACACAATGAAAACACCCATCCAGTCTCTTTTCCTTTTTCTCCAAGGTCATTTTTGGACCTGTTTAGAAGACCTAGTGCAATGATGAATAAGAGTAATGAAGTCAGTCATCTTTATTTTGGTCCTGAACTCAAGGGGGAAAAAAAGATCAATGGTCATTATTAAAATAGTTACTATTTTTTTTCTGCAGATTTTCTTTCTCAGAATATCAGTTAGATTTGTCTGTATATCAAACCACATCACAGACTACTAATTTAAAACATTTATTTAGATGATGATTCTGTGGGAGGAAACTTGGACTGGGACAGGCTGGCCAGTTCTTTGCTGGCCATGATAGTTCTTCTGATGAACTAAACTCTATCTCAGCATGAAGTGACCTACTTATTTCCAATACAGCATTTTGCTTTAAAATGTATCTTAATGTAGATACATCAGTTTTCTTTGATCATTATTTATATCGGTGTATTTTTTCCGTCCTTTTACCTTACAGTTTCTGCATGCTTGTATTTCAGCTGTATCTCTTATAAGCAGGTACAATTATTTGTACATTTTTTCCTTTAGGCCATCAGGCATTTTCCTTTTTAAAAAATATTTTTCAGCTTTATTGAGGTAGAACTGATAAAAATCATATACGTTGAAGGTGTACAGTGTGATGGTTTGACATGCATATACATTGCAAAATGATTACTACAATCATGCTGATGAACGTTTATTACCTGACAAAGTACCTTTTTTTTCCTTTTTGTGGGACACTTAAAAACTACTCTCTTAGCAAATTTACAGTATGCAGTGCAGTATTATTAGCCAGAGGCGCCATGCTGTATATTAGATTCCCCAGAACTTATTCATCTTATGTCTGAGAGTTTGTACTAACAACCAACTTCTGTCCATTTCTAATAGCTCCCAACTTCTGGTAACCTCCATTCGCCCCTCAGATTTTCTGAGTTCTAATTTTTATGGCTGAATAATGTCCCATTATATAAATAGATAGGTGTTTATCTAGAATGAAATATTACTCAAACATTTTCTTTCATATGGTTTATTGCCCATTTATTTATTTATTGGGCTTTGATTATATGATACCATTACATTTTTCCTATTTGTCTCCAATATTTTATTGTTCATTTCCCTTCTTGTTTGTCGGTTGAGATACATTCATCATTCCATTTTTTTCCTGTTGTTATGCTAATTTTATGATGTTTTACTCTTCTATTGGTGTTAACCTGGACATTTTCATTTTATGCTCTTTTCATTTATTTAATTCTATATATACTTCCAAACACCACAATATGCAATTTTGTATTTATTTTTTAAGATTTTATTTTTAAATAATCTCTACATCCAACATGGGGCTTGAACTTATGACTCCAAGATCAAGAGTCATATGCTCTACGGAGTCAGTCAAGTACTCCTGTAATTTTCTATTTAGATAGTCATGTCTGCCCATATATTCCACATTTCCTTTGCTTTTACAGTTAGACATACTCAATCTTCTACCTGTATCCTCACCATCTCATCCTCTCTTCTGTAATTTTTCTTCTTTTGTCTTTCTGTGCTTCATTCCTGAGAGTTCTTTTGTCTATTTCCCAGTTCACTAATGTTCTCTTCAGCTAAATCTCATTTCCTGTTATGTTTGGCTCCTGAGTCCTTAATTTTAGTAATTACATTTTCAGTGTAGAATTTTTAGTTGTTTCTTTTTCGAAACTCGAGTATCTGTTTTGTTTGTTTTTTTTTACTCTTTGAGTTCTTTGCTGAAATGTTTATACTTGTCTATTACCTCCTCAGTAAGTATAGTTATTTTACAGCATGTATCTGTTAATTCTACTATCTGGAGTACCAGCAGACATATCTGATTCTTCTAGGAACCTATTTTAATTACTCTATTCATAATTTTATTTGTTTTGAATAAATCTTTTTTTCTTTTTCAATTACCATGTTCTCTATTACTATAATCAGAACTCTCCCATTCCACTGTCTTATTTGGGACATTTCTCTCTCTCTCTCCCTTTTTTTTTTTTTTTTTTTCCTGATAGGGAAAACTATCAGAACTGTGAATCTTCTGGACTTAAGACTACTTCCTCAATTATTCTGTTATAAAAGTTCTTAAAAGTTCTGATCACAAGAAAAAACATAATTAAAAATGAATTCCCTTAAGAAACAAAACAAACAAGCAGAGGGAAAAAAAGAGAGAGAAAGAGACAAATCAAGAAATAGACTCTTAACTACTGAGAACAAACTGATAGTTACCAGAGGGGTGGTGGACGGCGGTATGTGTGAAAGAGGGGATGGGGATTAAGGAGTGCACCTGTCAAGATGAGCACTGGAATTGTTGAATCGCTATATTGACACCTGAAATTATTATAACACTTTTTGTTAACTATACTGGAATTAAAATAAAATTTAAAAAGTGAATTCCCTGATCATAGGCAATGCTGAGTAAAACTTCATGATGATAAATAAATATATGGATGGCGGTATTGGCAGAATTAATATAGGTAGAGAATAAAGTTTCATATTAAGAATAAGTGTCTATTTTTCTGTGGATAGATTACTGCTCCTGCCATGATGGAAGGATTCCAATGTAATCAATCTTAATTTGCCACCAGTTGGCTGTTCTTTCCCTCCAGAGAATGACGCCATATCAAGGAATCAACAGTATCCTCTGTTGTTGACGTACTGGGTATGCAGTAGTAGTGTTGGCCAGATCAACCTCAGTAAGACAAACGCCGTGCAATCATTTTATCCCTGCTGCCCTGGCCCTTTAGTGAGAACCAGGCCACTTGGGAAAGGAGGCAGACTAACTTCCATCGTACGGGTCATTTATGTCTGTCTGATTACTGAGACATTGATCTGTAGAAGATGCACTTTGATGATCAATTTTATAGCAATAAAAGTTTTAGATTCAGTTCCTACACTGGGCATCAGCCATGCATCTTGTGCTCATTCCTCCATTGTTACTCCTTCCAAGTCTGTGACCATTAGCTAAGCCATTAGCCAACATATCAGTGTAGCTCCAAAATTTTAGTTCTTTTTCTTGTANNNAAAGTAGATACACAGATTTATTGTTTGAGTCTCTCCATTGGGAGTATTTCCTTACTCACTGGCATTCGGGGATATCGTTTTGAGGGTCTGCGTGAGCAATCAGTGTAGTTTTAGATTGAATCAGCATGCTATGTGAAATGATAATAAATACAGCCCAAAGTATTTAATTTCTCATTTTACTGGTCATAGGCAATTCCACATAAATTCATTGTTTTGGGTTCAGGTAAAGGTGTTCATAGAAGAATGGTAGATACATACTATGGGAATCTGAACCACTGTTTATGAGATTTTCATGCCTTTAGAAAGGATTTAGACATGATATTTTATATTATCTTCATATTTTGGTAATGGAATACTTAACCTTATGCCTTCATAGATCAGATTACATGTCTTCTGATAAGCAGGTCAGACCACAAGATTGCTTAGTGACTCAAGTTCAAACATTCTGAATCTACCAGTGCCCACCATTAAGCCGGAGGCTCTTGTCAAAGGAGAATCTTTATTGGTAGAAGAGAGCATGATTTCCTCAGATCTTGCCAGAGGCTCCACATGACATCCATATCTGTCACAGACACTTGGAGCATCACTGATCTGGTTTATAGAACTCAAGTAGCTTAGAGGTTTGGAGTGTTCTCAACTTGTTCTTGTTCCCGGCCCATGGAAATTGGCAGCCTTATGGCTTATTTGGTAAATGGGTCAAATTAGTACACTATACTGTGCTATGTAACTTTCACAATGCAGAGAATTGCTAAATAGATTAAGACAGTCATTACTTCTTGACTGTCAGATCTAATCAGTATGTGACCAATTGGACAACATAGTGTCATGTCCAAACTGATATCAAGATGGTCAAGGTTAGTCAATGGCAGTGATGAAGATGACATAACACTGAGGTAAGACAGAGAATTTATACTTCTATTCCTACCAAGTGAAAGAAAACTACATCTTTCATGCTTCATATAAACAACAACACATTTTTCAATTAGATATCTTTATCTCAGGTACCAGAGGTTGTGTTAATTTGCACCTGCAAAGATAAGACATCAGTGTAATTGGAGTCCTCACCTGGTTACTTGACATTGACTGTCATTCTCAAGATACATTTGCCTTATGCAAAGGCTAATAGGAAAGCTAAGTAGAGGTGTAATCATACTGTTTTTTCAAATCTTTGACTGTTTCTTTAAAATTGAAATTTCCTGAGAAATGTGGCTGTCAACTTACTTGACTATTTTGATAGAGAGAGGAAGTTCCACCAGTTCTGTCTGAACCTTTAACTCATAACCCTAAGTTCGATAGGTTGTGGAGCTGATATTGTAGTTCTTCAAGCTACTAAGTATTTCTATTATAAATATGTGTTCAGGACTCACTTGTGCCAAAACTCTATTAATTACTTCTCATAAGGTTTCATTTCGGTCTAGACCACAGGGGTACTTTGTCTTCACAGAGCTTAGGATAAGGTCAGGCATGTTTTTGTGGTACATTCTCTTGCCTGAAGAACTTCTTACATTCCTAATTATGCAAGTCTGCATTAGGCACTGAGTTTCTTCAACATTCATTTGCCTGAAAAAACTTTATTCGCCTTTATTTTAGGTTGACAGTTTCTCTCGGCAGTTGAAAATTTTTCTCTCTTGTTTTGGCTTTCATACATGGTGAAGAGAAATCTGTTCTAATTTCTCATCTTTGTTCCTCTGTTTTTAGTGTTCATTTTTCTTTTGCTTCTTCAAGATTTTTTCTCTGTCATTGTTTTCAGTAGATGGACTCTTATGTATCTAGGTGTATTTTTGAGTTCTGTTATTTTTTTAAATCCTGCTTCCAATTCTCTAAAAATTTGGAGTATGTACTTTGTTGTCTTGCTAATTTTGGTGAATTCTTGACCATTATCCTACCATTATCCTATCCTATTTCTTATGGATCGTTCTTTTCCTTTTAAGATTATAATTATAATTCCAATTACATGTATGTTAGACCATTTGATTAACTTGGGTTCTGTGTTTTGTTTTTGTTTTTAATTTTCTCTCTTCATGAAACTGAAAGTTTACATAAATTTTTTGACATATATTCAAGATCACTGTTTTTTTCCCTTAGCTGTGTTTATTCATTTGATAATCTTGTTGAAGGTATTCATGATTTATATTGTGATTTTTATTTCTTTTTTTAAGATTTTATTTATTTATTTTGAGAGAGAGAGAGCGTGAGAGAGCATGCGAGAGCACAAGCAAGGGGGAGGAGCAGAGGCAGAGGGAGAAGCAGGCTCCCTGCTCAGCAGAGAGCCCAATGCCGGGCCGGATCCTAGGACAGGGGACCATGACCTGATGCCGGATCATGACCTGAGCTGAAGGCAGACACATAAGTGACTGAGCCACCCAGGTGCCCCTGTGATTTTTATTTCTAGTATATCCTTTTCCTTTTTATTTTTTGTTTCCATTCCCCTGTGGAATTTCCCATCTGTCCATGCATGCTATATGTCTTTCCCACTGTTAAAAAATACTTACCACAGCTACTTTACATTACCCATCTGAGATCTACATTAGAGTAATTTCTGTAGCTGGTCCTATTGACTACTTTATCTCTTGGCAATGCTCCCAACCTCACCCAACCTAACTCAATTTTTTATTGAATGCCAAAATTCATGTGTAAAAAAATAGTAGAAAATAAGTTAATTAACATTTATGCCTAGAAAATATGGATCCGGGGTACCTGGGCGGCACAGTTGGTTAAGTGAAGGACTCTTGGTTTCAGCTTAGGTCATTATCTCAGGGTCATGGGATCAAGCCCCACATCTGGCTCCACACTCAGCATGGAGTCTGCTTGAGATTCTCTCTCCTTCTCCCTCTCCCCTTATGCTTGTGCTGTCTCTCTCTTTTGCTCTCTCTCTAAAATAAATAAATAAATCTTAAAAGAAAAAAGAAAATATGGATCCACTTTTGTCAGACTGATAGTGCGTTGAGTCAATCCAGCCGATAGATGGGTTGGGTTTAAGTTTTGTTGTTGGTTTAAAACCCTTAGTGCTTCACATGCTCTTTCAGTGCTGTGTCAGTGTTTTCTTGTCCTTAGTGAACTTAGGGTGCTAGAGTTTTGTCCACTGTTCCTGCTCAACCTTCAAATTTCAGTAGTCCCTGTATGTTGGCACCATAGAGACAATTTCTCATGTTCGTGTCTCTCCTCCAGCAGTAAACTGCTATACTTCATTACTTACATTAGGCTCATAGTAGAGGCAGGACAAGAGGTTTCTTGTCCAAATTCCATCCTAGGCAAGGCTTTCTTACCAAAGTCCAGGGATGAGATCTTTTCAGAATTCATGCCTCTTCTTCATCTGTCAAATTGCTGCCAAATTCTGCCTTATATCTGCTCTAGATCTTAGGCAAGAGAGGGTCTCCTGCCCTTCTTCCCTGGATTTTAGCAGAACTTTTCTTTGTACTGTTTTAGGATCTTGGGTCGATAAGGTTTTGTTTTGTTTTGATTTGATTTTCTGTGCTTATGTTGGCTTTTGCTTCTACCTTTCCAATAGTAGCAGTGGATCTTTGCCCGGTCCCTAGAGGTAGGAAGAAGAATTGTCTACGCACCCACCAATGACAAATAGGTTTTCCTTTTAATACTCACCAACAGTGTTCTTGGGTTGAGAGAGTTTGCTGTGATCCTCTGTTGTGGCCCCAGTCTTTTAAGTCAGCAAGTAATGCAGAACCATGAGGGAGAAATTTTTGTAAGTATGAAATCCTTCTTATTTGTAGGACTCCCAGACGAAATTCTAAACTAATCTGCCCACCACACTCAGCCTTTGTAATTTTAGCTGATTTCTTCTTACCCATTTCCATGGCAGCCATCTCTTCTTCTCCTCCAAAGGTAGAAGTTTCTTTCTCTGCCTCTTCTTCCAGGGACTTGTCACTCTGGTTTTCAGTTGTCTTGGCTACATTATGACCTGCAGCTAGCTGATGACTTAAAGGAAAGCTGAACCTGTGCAGATTATCTTTTTTTCTTTTTCTTTAGATGTTAGGATGCCATAACTTTGGTGCTTTCTACTACCAGTAATACTTTCCATGAAGGAAAGGAGAGGCTAACAAAATCATTTGAAAAATTTGAGAAGTGAAAAAATACGGAAGCTTAGAGATTGTAGGGAAGTCACTCTCCATGGTCTTAACTGTGATTATACTAAAGCAGTGCAATCTCACCAGGGCATCTGGAATCCAGGAGAATCCCAGCTCAGCAAGTTGCTGACACCCATGTACTTGCTTGCAGCTGCCACTCGAGAATAATCTCTTCTACCTTCCTAAAGCCACAGATTCTTGGCAGTGTTTGTCCACAATCTTCCCAGCAAGAAAGACGTGCAAGTGAAGTTTTCAGGACTGATGGATTGATGCCTTGCACACAGCAGAGTTTAGGATGGTGTGAAATATGCTGAGTATCAACAAATAACATCAGGCTCATCTCAACCCATTAAATTGTCATTTCCAGTATAAGCAAATGATTAAATATCTGAATATGTATTTACACAACTGATCTTTGAATACATGTTACATGTTTTATAATCCTTAAATTATATTTAGAGTGTACTATAATGGCCCTGCAAATATCACAGGATATACCATTTTTATTTTATTTAAAAATTACTAAATGAAAATGTCAAAGGGAACTCAAGCTAATCAATTGTTAAAAATACCCTTTGCTTGGCAGGAGTCGTGTAGTATATAGAATTCTATAACTTATTAGCTGAGGAGCCTATGCATTTTTAATAAAATAATTATATAGATTACAAAATGCTCTATGTAAACATAAAATTTTTTTGCTAGATTCTGTGGGTAAAATATTGTAAGTTTATAACGAGATTTTTTTTTGTTTCTTCAGAGCCAGTGCTATGAAGCCCAATATACCCTTTGCATCTATGTCCTCTAAATTCTTAAAAATGTAATACAAAATGAATTAATTACTGAAGAATGCAACAACCCGGATGTCAAAAAACACTACATAAAGAAGCCAGACATAAAAAAAGTATGTACTATATGATTCTATTCACCTTAAACTCAAGAAAAGCCTAATAGAATCCACTGTGACAGAAAACAGAGGAGCATTGCCTAGGACTGGGGCTGGAGGAGGATCGGCTGGGAAGGTGCAGGAAGGAATTTTTAATGTGATGGAAACATTCTATGTTCTGATCTGGGCAGTGCTCACACAGGTGCAGACGTCATCAAGACTTACTGAAATGCAGTCTTCAGTATGCATGCCCTTTACACAAACTATATTGCAACAAAGTGTGTTAAAATAAACAAAAAAGGAAACAACAGAAAGAACTGTCAGATTGACCCAGGGTGGCAAAAGCAGTTTCAGGGAGGAAGGGGTTGAAAGGTCGAAGTTATCGGGGATAGGAGGCAGGGTGATGCAGTTTTCAGGAAAAGCCTGTTAGGAAATGCTCCCGAGAGTGAGAAGTTGATCTGCATGATTGTTATCCTCAAATCTTCTGAAAGAAGTAAATGTTTTCCCTCTGAGACTCAGTAAGGAAGGAAGAAGAGTCAGGCGGAGCGAGATCTTCCCCTGCTTAGACGACTCCTTTCCTCACACCCGAGCGGCAGCTGGACTCAGGCGGGAGCGCAGGTTTCCTGAGTCTTGCTGTGGGGCTCGGGCCACTGTTCCTCGTGCCGCCCACGCACCGCGGTCCACGCGTCACGTGCAGCAGAATTAACACCCTCCCCCCACAAAGATGAGAGTCCCAGTCTTGCCACCTTTCAGCTTTGTGACCGTGGCCACGTTACTTCAACCCTGGTTCAGTTTATTTTTGGTGACCGAGAATTCTCCATGCGAGTGTTAAAGGAGGGAGCGCGTGTCAGGTGCCTAACGCAGTGGCTGGCACGTAGACAGCGTCACATGAATGCACGTGTTTCCAAACTGCGGCGATAAAAGCAAGATCTTTAGTTCCGTTCTTCTTAATCACTGTTCTGTATCTCTTATGTTTTGTGAGAAATGTACAAATCGAATTGGTTCTGCCCCTCCTCCATCTCAGCTGGTGTTAGGAGTCAGGAGAAGTGGTAGAAAGTCACCCGCCTTTCTTGTGTAAGCCCTGAGTTGGTTTCAGGCAGAAAAAACCCGAACTAAGTGTAATTTTCTGATGAGAATCGTGGTAGTCTTAACAATGATCCCCGAAGACCTCCACACCCCAGTCCCAGAATCTGTGAATACTCTGCCCGGTAAAAGGAGGCTTGCAGGTCTCATTAAGTTACGGATCTTCAGATGGGGAGATCAGTTTAGATTATCCAGGTGGATTCAGTGTAATCCCAGGTCCTTATAAACGGGAAGCAGGCAGTTCAGAGCCCTGGTAGGCGGCGTGATGGTGGAATCGGGAGTTTCGGGTGGTTTGAAGACAGAGTCACGAGCCAAGAAACACAAGCAACCTAGAGACGCTGAGAAAGGAGAGAAAGGAATTCTTCCCTGCAATCTCCAGGGGGAATGCGGGCCTGCCAAACATCTTGACTTCAGACTTCTAACAGTAAGTTAACTTACCTTTGTTATCTTAAGGGACTGAGTGTTGTCCGTGGGGGTAGAACTTCTTGGTCCTGACGTGTGACCATGGAGAGGTGAGCCTTCTGCCCGATGAGCGGGTGAGGGCTCTCTCCCAGACGGTTAGGTAGCGCAGTGGAGAAAAATGAACACATTCCACCTTGATGGTACTTCTGCTCTGGAGCCAAGATTATCCAAATGACATCCGTTTAGTCTAAGGAAGGCAACATTGAGCATGCCTTCGTTCTTTATAACAAAATATATCGTGCTCTTTTTTTGAGAAATGACCAAAGCATGAAGATTACAATTCAGCTGTCATTCCTGAAAAGAAAGACACAGTAAAGGTAAAGGAGACTTCATTTCCCAAAGCAGAAGAGCTGAAGGCAGAGCTATTAAAACAATATACCAAGGAATGTGTAGAATATAATGAAGAAGAGAAGAGGGAAGCAGAAGACCTTGCCAGGAATGCGGCCATCCTGCAGGAAGGAGCTGGAGAAGCAGCAGCAGTTAGAGAAGGAACAGTTCCATGCCTTTGAGGAGACGATCCGGAACCAGGATCTGGGAAATGAAAGACTGGAAATTTTGCAGGAGTTTGGGAAGGTGGACCCTGGCCTAGGTGGCCCCTCTGGTGCCTGACTTGGAGAAGCCCTCCCCCATCACGTTCCCCACGGCACCCACGCAGCCTGTGGGCTGTAATAACCGCTGTAAGGCCTGCCAAGCCACCCGTGGTAGACAGGTTCTGGAAACCTGGAGCACTAAGCAACTCAGAAAGCACTCCTGTAATTGCCGGACTGCTCCACGTGGTGGCTCCGCATGCGGTTTCCACAGCTAGCAGGTGCTGACCCTTCTCTTCTGTAGCTGCAGCCATGGGACCATTGTGGATAGAGCAGAGACCATCACAGACCTCCCACTAGAATTTGACTCCAACACCCCCCAGGAACTATATAACCATATTTGTGTACTGTAGCCACTGAATTTAAACTTTCCAAAAAGCTCTGGAATCTTTTTTAGACAGAATTGAAAGTATCACCTGGGGGAGAATGGATTTTCTATTTCTGGTTTGAAAAAAAAGAAATGGCTGTATTTTTTTTTTTCCCTTAGGCAAGTGTGGAAAATAGCCTGATCATGCTAAGACAACTTTTCAGTCTTTCTGCAACTAAAACATTAAGTTGAAAGAATGGTAAAACAAATACTTACATACCCTTTGTTCTAGGTTCACCAGTTAACTTTTTTTCTCTCCACTGTCCTTCTAATTTCTCTGCCAACTTGTTTATTGTTTACCTTTGGAATTAAGGGCATCTATGCAGAAATTTGGAAGCCATTTAGAAAATCTTTGAGTTTTCCTGTGGCTTATGACAATATTAACGAAGCTTATTACACATTGAGAGACCGTTCACTGTGTCTGACCAGATGGTGAGGCTTGAAAACCCTGAAGAATGGTTTTTGTCGGGGAGTAATATTATTTAACGAACTTCAGGAAATTTTTTCCTCTACAAAAAAGTAAAAGGAGGGGGGTACTGTCTGTGGCAATTTGTTGCAGCCATTGGAATCTGCTATGGGTATGTTGGAAGATGGGTGAAGATCCACGAATTCTCTGAAGAAGTCTCTAGGGTCACCTGGAACCTAAGACTACATTCCTGATCCAGTTTCCCTGAAGCTGCTCACTATTATGGCCCCTTTAATTGGAGGTTTGAGATTCAGTGACCATCTCTTCCCCCACCTTTCCTCCCTCTAGGTTGAGAGGAAAAGGCCTCTCTCTCTCCTGCCATCAGACAACTGGCAGTATAACAACCATATTGCTTTTAACTATTCATTTTTTTTTTTAAAGTATGTGCTGTTGGTTACAAGGGTCTAGTTGAACTAGCCATGGAATGACCCAGGGCAAACTTCTCATTTCTAATGGGATAAACATAAAGTTCTGTGTTTTACCTGCAGCTAGAAAGAGGAAGGGAATGGATTTTTTTTTCTCTACAATCTCTAACACGTTTATACTTAGAGGCCACTTGAGACTTAAGAAGGAAAAGGTGGGATAGTTTATGTTAAGAAAAGTGAAATTAAAATTAACACATGCCACATCATTCTAGACAGTGAAAGTTATTTACAGTAACAACTACCTTTTAGGAAGAACTGTTCAAAGGATTGTAGTATATATTTTGCTGCCTTGCAAGTTATTTGAAAGAGCTGAATGTGTTCAGACTAATGATTTTTGAGACAAACCCTGCAGGTTGAATCACTTTAGTGATAATAAAACCTTCACCTCCATAACAAGCTTTTGCAATGATTATAATTTACAAAGGCATGGTTTACAGACAATACTGCATTTAAAACCATTTTGAATTTTTTGTTCTAAATGTAAGAGGAAGGGTAGAAGAAACAGTCCTTTAAGTATTTTTAAATGAAGGTAGATGGAAATTCTTGAAAGTACTTGTTTCAAGGTACTTTCCTGAAAGATGAGGCTACAAGACTTCAAAACACTCAATCTTTTTTTTTTTTTTAAGATTTTATTTATTTACTTGACAGAGAGAACAACAGCCAGCGAGAGAGGGAACACAAGCAGGGGGAGTGGGAGAGGAAGAAGCAGGCTCCCAGCGGAGAAGCCTGACGGGCTCGATCCCATAATGCCGGGATCACGCCCTGAGCGGAAGGCAGACGCTTAACGACTGAGCCACCCAAGCGCCCCCAAAACCCTCAGAATCTTGATCTCGGACAGTTTCTCAACTTCTGCAGGTTGAGAGAAATCAATTGGAAAGCTTTTAGAGTCTATGGGCACCTTATTCTTAGCGCCAGACATTGGCTTAATTGGTTTGGGGTGTGGCCTGAGCAGGTGTTAAAGCTTATTTCTCCCCAGGTGGTTGTAATAGGCTGGCCTGCCTACCTTCCTGCTTTTCTTACCAAGATCTATAAACTGGCTAGGCTCCATCCTTACCCTAGGCTATGCCCGCTCTGTCAAAATGAAGTTGGGCTGGCTGAGCCTTAGGGAGCTTGATGTTCAACATGATACTCCTGCCTCTGTGAAACACAAGCACTAGCTTAGCCTAAGCCTGAAACACAGAATGTTTGGCTCAATATCTTATAAACGAAGTATTCCCTAACTATCTGAGACCCCTGCCATCAGTTTATCTTCCCATAAAATTAGAACCCTTCAAAGGTGAATAAAGGACCTAACAGGAATTCACTGTGAGGAAAGTAAAATGGTCAATGCATTTGGAAAAATCCTCAAGTTAATCACATATTTAGAAACTGAAATTTGAAAAAACTCATTGGCAAAAATCCAAGTCTGACCATAACAATGATAGGAAAATGTACTGTCCTATATTACTGGTAGAGGTGAGAATTAGAGGCTTTATAAGAAAAATTGGCAATTTCTAATAAAATTAAAAATATCTGATTCAGCTACTTTAAATCTGTATGTAAAATCTTTAATTTTTTGATAAAAATGACATGTAGAAATCTGTTCACTCTACCAGTATCTGTAGGAGCAAATGAGGGAAGAAAAATTATTAAAAGCAATACCTATGCCGCACAATTGGGAAAAATAGAATACTATTCAGTTAAAAATGTATTTAATCAATTCTTTTATCTAGTACAAAATGCAAGCTCTTGAGTAGAAAACAAGATGAAGTTGAACGTGGTGTTATAATTCTGTAAACAGAAGATATGAAGTTATATACATGCACAAACGTTACTTACATTCCCCATAAATATTGTCAAACTCTCTACTTAGTAACAAATCTTGTTGATTTGTTAGATAGATACATATCAGATAGATAGATACATATCAGTAGTACTATTGTTACTTTTTTTTTTTCTTGATCCATCCCAAATGGCCTTATTCTCACCTCTGTTGAAATCCCTGTCAGTGTTAGTTACCTTCATCTTGTCAAATGCACCAATCTTTTCCTAGTTCTTGACTGACTTTTCACTAACACTTCTTATCATGCTTGTTTCTACCTTATTGCAAGATACTTTAATTTCTCACTGGGAAACTGGAACGGTCTTCTAAAATGTGTGACATTAGTTTCTCAGCAGAGAAACTCAGCAGAGAGGGGGGTTAAAATACTAGTGGCTGAAAATTGGCTAAACATGAGGATAACTACATATTCAGAGAAAAATTTAAAAAAATTAAATAGAACCTCTCCAAGGTACAGATGAAGTGATGAAGATAAATTCTTTAAAGCAGTTAGAAAAACTACAGATGGAAGAGCAAAAGTGAGACAGTAGACTTTTCAGAAAATATTTAAGGGAAAGGATAATTAATGACTTTTTTGATTTACTGAAAAAGTGCTAATCTATAATTTTATACTAAGCAAGCCTAGATCTCAAATAAGTGTTGGGGGGGGTGCTGAGTCAATAGGTCTGAACTATAAGAAATGTTAATCTCTTCTAGGAGAAAGAAGAAAAATCCTGATATAATAGGATCTTCAGTATCCACAAAACAGAACACCAGGAAGCATAAATATGTAAGTAAACATTAATGACCTCTTTAAAATCTTACTGTAGTAAAATATACATAACACAAAATGGCCCACTGTTACTATTTTAGACTGTTTTGGGTCATTAAGTACATCCACACTGTTGTGTATTCATCAAGCCATCACTATCACCCATCCACAAAACTTGATCTTACAAAACTAAAACACTTTACCCGTTAAAAAATGAATTCCCCTTAGAACTGCTTTTGCTGCCTCAAAGATTTTGGAACACTGTATTTTCGCTTTCATTTGTCTCCATGTATTTTCTTAATTTTCATTGATGCCTTGGTTTAATAGCCTGTTGCTTAGGCTCCAAATTTTTTTTTCTCCAGTTTTTCTTATGATCCATTCCTTGTTTACTATTATTGTGATGGGAAAAGATCCTTGATAGGATTTCAGTCCTTTTAACTCCATTGAGACTTGTTTTGGGGCCTAATGTGTGATCTTTCCAGGAGAATGTTACATCCCATTCTTTCCTTCCCCCTGAGAACTACAGAACTTTCAGGAGAACTCCCTCCAGGTGTCTGCGTCAAGAGACCTGACCTAACTCTACCGTGACCTCTGGCAGCATAATGTTGTGTCTGTAGGATGATCCCAGCCCTCCTCCCTCTCCCCTATTCTGCATCACCAACAAAATGTCTCCCTGGGAAAGCTTAGCATTTCCAGGAAATTTAACTATTTATTCTAATCAACACCTAATAATTTTCCCTGCCCTTCTTTTCTTCCAAGATTTCACTAAAAACTCATAATTTGGTAGGTAGGTATCTTTTGAACTCAGAGGCTCGGTCTTGAAGACCTGAGAACCATTCCTTTGAGATGAAATCTTTGGGAGACCAAGACTTTAACCTTCTTGTCCAGGTAACAGAGCGGGCCTCACATTGATATTGACTGACTGTGTACTTGTTCACTTCTCTCCCTCTATTGAACCCCTTGTACTGCCACATTTCTCCTCCACCCTCTATATCCCCCACATCACCTCCACACAAACTGGAATGGAACAAGGCTCTTTCTCGTACTTTCAGTAGTTGCTGAACAAAATTGGTTTATACCACATTAACTATTGTCTGGCTGTGTTTATCCTTGACACCCCTGCCCCTGGCAACCACTGTTGTGCTTTCTATCTTTGAATTTATACTAGGTACCTCCATAAGTGGGATAATTGAACATTTATACTTTTGTTACTGGCTTATATCTGTTAACATAATGTCTTCAAGTTTCAATTATGTGCTAGCATGCAGAATTTCCCCTTTTAAGTCAGTAATACTCCTTATGTGTATTTATCACATTTGTTTATCCATTACCTGTCTTTGGATACTTGGTTTGCTTCTACATTTTTGCTATTGTGAATAATGCTGTTATAAACAAGGATGTACAAACAAAAATGAAGGTGACTGCTCTCTGGTGTTTGGGGGTATATGCACAGAAGTTGAATTGCTGGGACATATGGTATTTCTATTAGTTTTTAGACCAACTGTTGTATTTTTCTCAATGGCTTCATCATTGTACTTTCCCATCAAGAGTGCACAAGGATTAGAATTTTTCCATGTTCTTCACAATATTTGTGTTTTCTTTTTTGTAGTATTCATAGTAGATGAGAGTTGGTATCTCAGTGTGGTTTTGACTTGCATTACCTTAATGATGTTAGACATCTTTTCATGTATTGGCCATTTGCATATCTACTTAGGAGAAACGCCTATCTAATTTCTTTGCACATTTTTTAAATCATATTTTCATTTTTGTTTGAGTTACAAGGAATTGATATCAAGAATATATAAGCTATCAGACATGTGATTAGCAAATATTTTCTTCCATTAAGTAGGTTGCCTTTTCATTATGTTACTAGTGTGCTTCACACACACACACACACACACACACACACACACACAAATCTATAATGTTCAATCTACATATTTTTGTTGACTATGCTTTTTGGTCCTATCTAAGAAATCAGTTAAAAAAAAATCTATGGTCTTAAAGCTTTTCCCCTATGTTCTAAAGAGTTCTATGGTATTAGCTCTTAAATCAAGGTCTTTGTTCCATTTTGAGGTAATGTTTATATATGGTATAAGGAAAGGGTCCAACTTAATTACTATTTTTTTTTCATGTGGATATCCAACTTTCCCATCATTTGTTGAATGATGAACCTTGTCAAATCAGTTGACCATATATATGAGGTTTTATTTTTGGGCTCTCTATTGTACTTCTCTACATGTCTGACCTATGACACTGCTTGGATTACCACAGCTGTTTGCTTGTTTTTTGTTTTTTAGCTTTACCTTTGTAGCAAGTTTTGCCATCAGAAAATGTAAGACCCTCAGTTTTGTTCATTTACAAGATTGTTGTCACTATTCAGGGTCCCTTGAGATCCCATGTGGTTTTTTGGATAGATTAGTCTTTCTGTCAAAAGCCCTTGGGATTTTGATAGAGCTTGCATTGAATCTGTTGATCATTTTGGGTAGTATTGACATCTCAGCAATATTCTTGCAATCCATTAATAGAAGATGCCTTTCCATTTGTACAATCCTTAGTTTCTTTCAACAAGGTTTTGGTATTTTAGCATGCAAGTCTTCTGCCTCCTTGCTTAAGTTATGCCTAAGCATTCTTTCTGATATTATAAATGGAATGGTGACCTTCATTTCCTTTTTAGACTGTTAATATATAGAAATACCACTTTATTTTTTTTTTTTTATCCAGCACTTGACTAAATTCTAAAAGGGACTTTTCTCACATATGTAACATTTACAGATGACATGACCTTACATGTAAAAAGTTCTGAACAGGTAATTTCATCTGAATGCCTTTTTTTTTTTTAACTGCTCTGACTAGGACATCTAGTACTACGGTGATGGAAGTGGCAGAAAAGGCACTCATTTTGTTCTATATTAAAAAGGTTTAACATGTGAACATTATAATTAGCAATTGTAGGTTTTATAGCTTATGTAAATGCAAAACATAACAGGAATATGACCAAAGGAGGGGGAAATAGAACTACAAAGTTGTAAAGCTGTTGCTGTGCATGTGAAAGCTATATAATTGAAGACACACTGTACCTATTTTAAAATATATATTGTAAACCTATAGCAAACAAAATTTATCAGCTTGTTAGCTGCACTTCAGAATTTCTTCTACAAGAAGGTAGAAAAAGGTGGAACAGTAGTTAACAAAAAAGGGGCGGTGACAATTTTAAAGATAACTATTTCAATTATATTAAACTGAAATGGCCTAATATTCCAACTAAAAGATTGTCAGGTTAGATTAAAAAAACAATTGTATCCTCTCTCCCAATACTCCTTTTATGAGCAAAAGACATTTGATAGGTTAAATATGAAAGCTGAAAGAATATAACAAGTTATTAAGTAATATTTGACTAAATTAAAGTTATGTAGACTTCAGGAGAAATACTACAAAGGATATGCAGGATCATTTCATAAAATTGTCAGTTACAAAGAAGCTACTAAAAACTGTATATGCACAAAATAAGTGTGAGGAGAAAATTGAGTAGAATTATAAAGAACCAGACAATTCAGTTACAAGTGAGGAATTCAACACTTTGCAGTTCATACACAGACAATGACCCTGAAAATACGGTGGGGGAAAATCTTAAAGTAACTCTGCCTATTTAAGGCTTATGGAATAATCTGTCAAATAGCACAAAACACTTTTTTCAAGGCCCATCAAATTCACCAAAATAGCTCATATTACTTGAAACTAATGTAACATTGCTGTGTCCTCTACATTTGAATTAAATAGATAGTAAAAATGTGTTCTGAGCTATACCATAATTTTAAAAGGAATAAAAAATGTTCCCTGAACATCTTCGAATTACACTAGAAATCAAGAATACAAAGATAATCGTAAAAGCACCAAAGGGAGGGAAATAACACAGTACGTTTCTAAAAGATTCATTGGTCATAAAAATTAAAACATTTTTAAATGTCCTTTTTAAACTAAGATGTACATGACAACTTCTGGGATGCAGGTAAAGTGGTGCTTACAGGGATATTTATAGCATTAGATTAAAACAGAAGAAGGTGTCAATGATGTCAATCATTGATGTCAATTTGAACCATACGAAATTAAAGCACACAGAGTGAACTAAACACTAGATGAACAGAAGAAAAATATTAAAAACCAAAACACAAAATAAAAGCTAAACAATTAATGAGACCAAAAACTGGTTCTTTGAGATCAACAGGCACAATTGCCGATACCACCAGAGTTGTCACGGATATTTGAAACAAAAGTCAGCAAACTATATAGCATTTGGGCCTAATCCAGCCTGAGCTTGTTCTCTAAAGTTTTGTTGGAGCACAGCCATACCCATTTATTTTCATGTTGCCCGTCACTGCTTTTGCACTGCAATAACAGAGTTGATAGTTGTAAAAGAATTAGGGTGCACAAAGCATAACATTATTTGGCACTGTATAGAAAGTGTGCTAATCCGTGTGTTTAATAAGGAGCGTTATATACAAATTTCTACCAACTTTACTAAAAACTGAGGTGAAATGGGCAAATTTTCAGAAAGGCATTAAACTAGTATATCATTATAAGACCTTAACCTGACTTTTATCACAGACCGATCCACAAGAGAACTTCTGAGTAGTTAAGGTCTCTAATAAAGGAGTACTATCAACTCTATAGACACAGACAGGCAGACGCACAATACAGTATAACCCATTCTAACTCCTTTTTGGAGGCAAAATTATCCTGATACTAAAATAAGAGCTAAGACTATACGAGAAAGGAAAACTACAGACCAATTCCTCCCAAGCACATAAACCTAAAAATCTTGAACATTTTAGCAAATCTGATCCAATAATGTAAAGAAAAGATAAATGGGGTTTATCCCAAGAATGCAAATTTGGCTTATTTGAAAATCAATGTCACTCACCTTAGTAAATGCAGAGGTAATAGGTGTCAAAATTCAATCATCCTTGATAAAATTCTTAAGTTAGCATTGGAAGGAAAAATCTTCAACTGATATAAAGGATTTACATTGTACTTTTTAGTAAAAAACTAAATGCCCTCCCTGTAAGAACAGGCAAAGATTTCCCTTTTGTTCCTTATATTTGCATTGTCTCAAAGGCCCTAGCTATTGTAATAGAGGCAAGGCAAAGAAAAATGAATTGACATTGGAAAGAAATTAAAATGTATCCATTTGCAAGTGACATGATCTCCTGAGTACAAAATCCTACTATTACATGTATCTATAATACATACGCGCACACACACACTCACTCATAAAAATGTTGCTGGTGAAACTAAGAAGTCTGTAGGATATAAGGTCAATATGGAAATCTCGATGGTATCAACAAACCACTGGAAACTGAACTAAAAAATGCCATTTATCATCAAATGACAAAGTGCTTAGGGGTACATTTCAGAAAATATGCTCGAGTTGTACAATGAAATATTGCTGAGAAAATAAGGTATAAATAGATGGAGAGCTATCCGAATTCATAGCCCGAAAGACAATATCCTAAAAATTTTTATTCTCCTTGAATCGATCTTTAGTTTTAGTAAAATCCATATCCATAACCCAGGAATATTTTTTTTTCAGAAATTGACAAACTGATTCTAAAATGAGGTAATAAAAATTATCTCTAATAACCAAAACAATTTAGGAGTTAGTTGGAAGATCCACGGTACTCAATTTCCAAGATTCACTATAAATGTACAGCAACTTCAACAGTTGGGCATTTGTCTAAGGATAGACACAGATCTATTTTTAGTTTGCTGGCTTTCCTTGTGAAAGCTTAATCTGTTAAACACTTAAATCAGGTTAAAGATCGAATACTTCTGAAGACTGCCAGTACAGCTGATATAATTCTTCATTTGGAGCCAAGTGTCCTTGACGAGGTATGTGCTCTTAACGCACAGATACCAGGTTGGCGGAGATTCTTTCTTTCCCATGTGGTGCCCTCTCTTTCAGGGTTTTCACTTGCTTGATTTACCAAGCCCCACACAAGAATCACACACACGCTGTATCACTGCAAACTTGCCAGTCCCGCCCTTCTTGACTTCAGTCCTCATCCCATAACTGCTCCTGGCCTAATTTGTTTTCTATGTCACATTTTCTTTGGAAAAATTCAGGTTCCTGATTGGATTCTTCAGAGTTTTTCCTCTGCGGGGTGTCCGGTTTGGTACATCTGGCCGTGAGGGATCCTAAGTAACAATCTTCTTGATATGGACACTGGAGTGAAAGTGAGAGAGATTATTAATCATTAAAATTAATGAGTGGGAGTCCATCTCCTTTCATTTGTGGTGGTGGACATATTTCAAGGAGAGAGTAGCTTCTTTCTCAGGAAAATGCTTTCAGACCAACCAAGAGATGAGAGATCAATTTATCGCCAATTGATAAGATGACTTATCTTGGCAATTGGAAAGAGAAGCCTAAGATATCCAGGGTCTCTTGTAGCATATTCATAGAACTTAATTTTTTTTCTACCTCTACACAATTGCTTTTATCTAGCCCTCACAATTTACATTATTGACCTTGCAACTGAAATATTATTGAATTGAATAAGCAGGCACTGTAGACATTTATAATCACCAATAGCTCTAATAATCACACTTAAGTTTTGTATGATACATGGCAAATTTTAATAGGCAAAACAGTCACTTGAAATAGCCATATTCAACTTTAAGGAAATTTAATAGGTTAAAGTATCTATGAACAATTATCAAAGGAAATATAAAAAATAAACATGTGTTTCTAGTAACATGGCAGACAAGCTCTCTACAAGCTGGGCTTCCACATCCTAACACAAACATCCAGAAATGCTATTTAAGTGCTGCTAGTGTGGAACTGGAAACCGGAGCTGTCAGATGAAGCTGTAGATACAGGGGAGCCTCTGCCAATCTTAGTAACCAAAAGGCTTGCATTTTAATGATCACGTATGGAATGAATGATGAGCCTTGGATTCTAGACAGAGTATTAAGTTGGGAATGAGCTTTTTGCACATCATGAGGGCTATCTAAAGCAATGATTTTTCCCTCTTTTTTCATCCCACAGTGTGACAAAAACTTATAAAATCACACTGGTATCAACAGATGTGGCTGTTGGTACTGGCCTGTAATCCATTCCACATGAGGGCATACTGATTGGGAACCTCAGTCTTACTGCACCACTTACTGAGGGACGAACCAGGAAAAATACTTCCATCTGGCAAAATGAGACTAGTAGGAAGGTTAGGCTGATTCTACTTTTACTGGAGCTGGAGAGGAGAAACTCACTTGAGAATTTATAACCAAAGATTACTTTCACATAGTTTTAGGGCTCAAATTTGTAAAAATGTATCCTTAGAAGTTAGCACAGTGGGGCTTTTGGCAGATGGAAGCGCACATTCTCCGAAAGGACATAACCTCAGCCCAAATCTTCAAGGATTTTCCGAGATTAGTCACCACCAAATAGTTGATGATAAATGCTGGTTGTAGCATGTGATACCATTTACATAAAGTTGAAAATTTTAGAAACCAATGCTATTTACTATTCAGGTATAGTTTCTAACAACATAAAAGTTGTGCATGGGCATTGCATTAAACAAATTGAGGATAATGGTTTGTTGCAGGCAGAAAATTAATGAGATCTGGAAAGTAGAGGTACACAGGAGGTGTTTGAGCCGTATTTGTAATATTTAATTTCTTAGTTGTTAGGTATCATGTGTTCTTTCACTTTTATGTGCATTAAGTAACATTACAAAAATATTAAACAATTTTAGAATGAGCGTTTGTCTCTCTTTCTATGGAAGTGAAAGATAACCTACTGTGATGGAAGCAAAATGTTGGTAAGAACCTTCATGATCCAAGATAGGATCTAGAAGTTGAGTTCTTTAAAGTTTAAGAGGATGGAATTTGTACAGTGAGGGATTAAGTGGAGTCACTGGTCATAAAATCAGGACAAAAGATGGTCAGGATTTCCTTGAAAAACAGTAGTGAAAACTATGAATAGTCCAAAGTTAGGTATACAGCAACCGAAAGAAGCAAAAGCGTGGGTGCAGGGCATGTTTTGTCCATAGCTCAAAGCAGCTGTCAGGAGTTAGGAGGTTAGTAGCAAACTAAGAATAAGGGCAAAGCAAGTGTAGAAACAAGGTCAAAATTGCACCACCAGTATCTACCCCCAAAGTGATAGGGCTTCTGTTTTAGAAGGCTGTCTTGAAATCGTGATGGAGAAACTAACCAGGTGTACTTGGCCAAGGCGAAGAACCATTCATCATTACAAATTATTAGCTGCCAGAAGTTAAAACTGAAGGGGCACTGGACATCCAGAGTGTAGAATGTGTTCTTAGAAATCTGAAAGGAAACTATCTCAATGTAGACAAAAGCCATAGAAGGTGGGAAAGATACCATCCAAAGAAATTGTCACTTGCTGTCTCAAGTATAACCTCAAACAACAAAAACCCTTTGCTGATTTAAGTAGAAAAGAAACATACTGCAAAACTATTAGGTAGTTCACAGTTTCACTGAAAAGCTATAGAAGTATAGGAGGCTTGATAGCAGCCAAAATAAACCATAACCAGAGAACTCTGGGTCAAGAGACTCATTACTTCTGTTGCAGACCACTTGATGCCATAGCCTCTTTTGAGCCAGCATGCTCTTCAGACTCTGAGATTTCCCTTACCCCGCCAGGAGCAGAAGATTTCTGAATAAACTATGTCAGAGCATAGTGGGCCTAACTGATAAACCATTCACCGTTTAAAATAGAATTTCTTCCTTTCTTGAAACTCATGGATCTTTACTGGAACAGTTAATACGTATTACTTTTCCAGGCTTACTCTAGGTAACTTGAAAAATAAAGTCAGAGCTGAAACTGAATATGACATTTGCAAACTTCATAAATTTTGTGTTTTGAGATTGCGTTAATGTCAGAAGCCGAGATCATATTGCCTTGGCTTTAGGCATAGCTAAATCTAGGGGGCTCAAATTCATCAAGACATTGAGACAGTTTGATTTGTGTTTTAAACTTTTTCTCCTGCTGCAGATAGACTACATCTTAACAGATGGACAGTTAAGGAATATGGTTTTTAGCAGCTGAAATTTATATTCACATCTCCACCCCAGTGGGGAAAAACATGTAAATACTCTTAGCAAAAAAATGTAGCAAGGTTTTTAGTATCTAATAAAACTGAGAAAATAGTATTCATGTTTATTTCCCTTTGTATAACTGGAGAGAATATTCACTTGGATTTCTTCATACTGTTCATCTTTAATACATTCCATACTTGAATAAACTTACTAGACAATGGCCTATGAATTTTACAGGTACATATGAGGTATAATTGAGATGCAATAAAGTGCATACACTTAAAGCCTATGTGATAATATTTGACATATGTATACACTGATAAAATCAAAACAAGAGAGAAAGAACACAGTCCTCCAAAATTTCTCATGCCACTTTGTAATACCTTTCTTCTACCTACCCATCTCTAGGCAACCAATGAATTCTTCTGTCCTATAGGACCTATATGAATAGATTCACACCGTGTAGCTTCTTTCACCATATTTTGAGATTCATGCATGTTTTTATGCATATCAACTGTTTATTTTTTATTGCTCAATCTTTCATGTAAATATATGGCAAAATTTGTTGATCTAATCACATTCTGAAAATTTGAGTGGTTTTGGTGTTTGTTAGAAATAAAATCTGTAAGGGCATCTGGGTGGCTTAGTTGGTTAAGTGTCTGACTTTTGATTTCGGCTCAGGTCATAATCTCAGGGTCACATGAGGCTCTGGGCTCAGTACGGAGTCTGCTTATCTCTCTCTCCTCTGCTCCTCCCCCTGCTCTCTCTCTCTCTCTCTAATAAATATATAAAATCTTTTTTTAAAAATCTGTAATGACCACTTGGTACTTGTATCAATTTTTGCATGGTTGTATATCCTTTCCTCTTGAGTAAATACCTAGGATTGGAACAGCTGGCTCACATAGTAGGAGTATGTTTAACTTTTAAGAAGCTCTTAAAGGGGCACCTGGGTGGCTCAGTTGGTTAAGCATCCACCTCCTGATTTTGGCTCAGGTGCTGATCTTGGTCATGGGACTGAGGCCTGGGTCAGGCTCTGTGCTCAGTGGGGAGTCTGTTTGAGATTCCCTCTTTGCCTCTACTCCTCCTTGCCCCCTCCCACTCTCTCTCTCTCTCTCTCTCTCAATAAATAAAATCTTAAAAAAAAAAAAAAGGCTCTAAATTGTTACACTAAGTGGTTGTAACATTTTACAATCCCATCACCAGGGTATGAGGATTCTAGTCCTTCCACATTCTCCCCAACGGTTGGTATTGTCAATTTTTGTTTTTTGGGGGTTTTTTTTAGTTTTAGGCAATCTAGAAGGTGTGGTGTAGTATATTGTGACTTTAACTTGTATTTACCTAATGACTACCATGTTGAGTATCTTTTCATGTACCTTTGCCATCCATGTATGTTCTCTGGTGAAATACTGTTCAAATAATGTCTGCCTTCACAGTGGGTTGTTGCGTTATTCCTGAGGTTTTAGCATTCTTTATGTATTTTGGATACAATTCTTTTAATCAGACACATAACTTGGAAAAGTTTTCTCCTACACTGTGGTTTGACTTTTCATTTTTATTTAACTATACATTATAAAAACTAAAAAAAATTAAAATTTTTGATGAAGCCTATATTACCAATTTATTCCTTTCATGGATTATTGGATTGTTGTATCTAAGAAATCTTTGCAAACTGAATTTCAAAGACTTTTTTCCTCCTATGCTTCCAGAGGTTTTAAAGCTCCTAGATTTTACACTTGACTATATGATCCATCTTAATTTTTGTATATTATACAAGATACGGAGTAAAGTTTATTCTTCTGCATACGAACATACAACTTTCTTAGCAATATTTGTGAAAAACGTTGTCTTTTGAACCCTGAATTGCATTTGAGTCTTAGTAAAAACTCAGCTGTGCATATGCAGGGGTCGTTTCTAGACTTCCTATCCTGTTTCACGGATACACTTGTTCATGTTGATGCCAATTCTGCATTACTGTAACTTTTAAGATCTTGTAGTCTGGTACCATTTTGCAGTTTAGTTCTTTTAGAATTGTTTTGGCTAATTCTAATTTTTTAGGATTTTCATATGAATTATAGAATTACCTTGTCAATTTCTATAAAAATTCCTATTGGAATTTTTATTGGGATTGCATTGCATTTATAGATTAACTTTGGGAGAATTGACATACTAACAAACTAACAACATTGAGTTACCAGACTCAAAAAAAAAAAAAAAGTTGTCTATCTCTTTTTTATATTTGGGTATTTTAAATTTATCTCAACGATGTTTTATAGTTTTTGGTGCAGAGATCATATACACCTTTTGTTAGATTGATTCCCAAGAATCTTATATTTTGGATATGAGCAAACATATTCAAACTTATTGTAAGTTTTTAAGATTTCATTTTCAATTGTTCATTGCTAGTATATGAAAATATAATTTTTTTCTCCTATCCTTCAAACTTATTAATCCACCTAATACTCCTGGGAGCTTTTTATAGATGGCATCAGATTTTCTACATAGTTACACATGCATATTAACCTTGTAAATAAAGGTAGTTTTACTTCCTCTTCAGTCTCTTTATTTTTCAGTGACATATTACCCTGCCTAAAATGCCCAGTTCAAAGTTAGATACAGTACAAGAAGTTGTCTTTCTCTTGATCTTAGGAAGTAAGCATAGTTTCTCACCATTAATTATGATGTTATAGATTTATTATATATTTCCTCTATCATGTTGAATAAGTTCCCTTTTATTCCTACTTTGAGAGTATTTATCAGGAATGGATATTGAAGCTTTTCAAATGTCTTTGCTGAGTTTAAGATTATCACGTTGATTTTTTTTTCAAGTTTGTAAATATAGTGAAATAGTATTAAGTTTCAAATACAAAACCAAACTTGTGTTCCTGGTCATGATGTGTGTGTGTGTGTGTGTATTTTGAGACAGAGCACAAGATGGGGGTGTCAGCAGCAGGGAGGATAGAGGGAGAGAGAGTCTTAAGCAGGCTCCATGTCCAGTGCAGAGCCCAATGTGGGGCTTGATCTCACAACCCTGAGATCATGACCTGAGCCAAAATCAAAAGTCAGACGCTTAACTGACTGAGCAACCTGGGTGCCCCATGGTATATATTTTTAAATACCTTTATCTTTTTATTTGCAAAAAAAATTTTTAAAGAATTTATCTGTATTCAGGAGGAGTATTGGTGAATACTAGTTTTGGACCTATAAAACGTATTGGGAAGCATTCATTCTGTATTTTTCCACTTAGGTTTTATAGAAATCACGAGTTGAAATCATATGGGACTGTCACTTTCCTTGAGGAAAAGTTTTTTTAAATTATAAACTCATTTTCTGATTTTTTGTTTTTGAAGGAATTTATCAGTGTGAAGTCATTGGAGTTGAACATATTGGCACACAATTGTTCATAATATGCCATTTGTTCTCAATTTTTGTGGAATATGGTCTGTAGTTATATTTTCCTTTTATTCTGTTAGTTAATTTGAGTCTTCTCTTTACTTTGTTCCTAGCCAGTCTGACTAGAGTCTTAACAGATTATTTCTCTAAGAGCCAGTTTTGGAAAACATTTTTTTCTATATATTTTCTTATTTATCTGCTCTCATCATTAATACTTCCTTTTGTGTTTATTTTTATTTGCTCTTTCTCTAGTTGCTTAAAATGAAATTTGAGGTCATGAATTTGGACTTTTTTCTAATACAATTTCATTTTCTGAATTTCTGCCTATGTATGGCTTCAGTGATGTTCCACTTATTGTTACGTTTTGTGCTTTCATTTACGTTCAGTTTAAAATACTAACTCCCTTCTTGATTTTGCTTTTACCCATGTGTTAGTTAGTAGTGTTATTTAATTTCCATTTACTTAAGCATTTTCCAGAGCTCCTTGTTAATAATTTGTAATTAATTTTCAGTGAGAGAACATATTTTGTATGAATTGAAACCTTGTAATTTTGAGACTTGCATCAGGGAGTACTGTTAGTATTCAACTATAGTTGTAGAACTATCTATTTCTCTTTGTAGTTCTATCAGTTTTTTGTATGGTGTGATTTGAAGATCTGTTATCTACATAAAGTTCTTAATTTTTATGAATTGACCCCTTTATGAAAAGAACTTTCTTTTGTGTTATATTCTTCCAGAATCTACTTTGCCTATTAATGTAGCTATAGCAGATTGATTTTGATGAGTTTAGAATGGTCTATCATGTCTGTCCTTTTACTTGTTATCTACTTAGATATTAATAGTGAAAGTGCTTTTTTTTTTTTAAGCAGGAAAAAGTTGTGACATGTCTTTTTATCTAATCGAACAAGCTCTGCCTTTTAATTGTAGTGTTTGTCATTTATACATATTAGGATTGATATGGCTGAGTTTAAGTCACACTTGAAGTTACTGATGGAGTTTATGACTGGCCATCTTTAACGTAAGCATGGATGGAGGTGAATATTTCCACATTTGGTTAAGCATCAAAAATAATGAGAATTTGACAGCCTGTCAGAACACTGAACATAAAAATAAATCTCTTCCCTTCTTATATTTGCCTTTATAAAATGCTAATCTATAAACAACTTTAATTTAGCAAAAGAGATTTTAAATTATTTTCTACTGTAGAAGTGGAGATTAAATAAGAATTATCTGAAAATATCTTGAAAAATTCTCAACTAATTTTTATAGACTGTACTCTATGCTCTGCATAAAGCTAGTTCAACAAATACTTCTTAAATTGCTTGTGTCTTCTTAAATATCTAGTCCAATACTTGTTGGCCCATGCACCAGTATTGGTTTTCTAGATTCCCAACATTATATGGAAGCTTCTGGTCCATTCTTAAGTTTTAAGCTGACAGTACAGCAAGAAGCAGTCAGATCAGTCACCCACAGATACAGGAAGACTTTGGTCCCCCTGGTCCTACTTCCAGTATTGTCTAATTCTATATGTGACCTGCACTCTGAATTTAAAGAAATAGGACTTTCTTTCTCCTTCCACTAATGATATATGTAAGGACTCTCTTTATACATCTGTCAAAAGAAGGTAGCAAGTTTAATAAAGGAGTTAAACTACAGTAAAACAACTATGAGTGATTTATAAATCCAGTGAGAATTGGAACATTTTTACTTTCATAGTCCCTTTGATCTATATTTTATGCCTAAGAAATTATGCATATTGCATGTATGGTATCTAAGAAATGGAACCATTAACAAAGTTAACAATGCACATGTAATATTAAATCTAATGGCTGTGATTTTGACATAGTTCAATTATTATTAGACGGGATGAATATTACAATTTAATTTAGAAGGCAAATTTCATAGTGCCTGTGTTGTGAAGATAAGCTCCTGATGGGATAGCTTCTTTGGTTGAGCTGATAGTTACAACTGTTTTGGACCACTTGTGTACAGTTCTATAGATAATGAGATCTTTAAAGACATAAAATATTGAGTAACTTGGTTCTAATATCTAGAGGCCAATTAAGTTGTAAGAAAAATTAAGTCAGAACATTTTCAGAAAAAATATACTAGCTGTGAAATCCTTATTACTGAGCCATATAGTCACATTTCTGACAAAAAGATAATCCTTTCTAATAATCGTGTCAGCATACAGAATTAGAGAGCATTTAGTGAAGGATATACAAATGATTATCTGCCTGTGCTTCCCTAATACGACAGTCTGACAACAATTGCTATAAACACTCCTCCAGGTAAGAGTTTCATATTCTCTTCTCACTAATCTAGAGGACAGCTTTAGCCAAGGTAAGCTGCTAGTTTCTAGAGCCAATGGTGACCACATCCTATCCCAACAATAAAAAATCTTGATATCTCAGAACTTCCAACAGCAGCTTCTCACCTTCTTTCTTTTTTTTTAATGAGCAATTATATGCTGAGAAACAGTGTCCTGGGGTTGTGTTGGAATGCAAGGTTTGGAAATAAGAGAGGGTTCCTGGTGCATGTCATAAGTTCTTCAAATCATATTAAGCTTTTATCCACAACTAAATGTGATTCTGCTAGGTGGAAAGGAAGAGGTAGGGATCTTGAGGGAGAAGGACAAAGAGGACAGTGCTTATGGGATTGTATTGAACTAGAACTTGAGACTATGCTCCTGAACTTCACCAGTAAATATGGAAGGCCAGAGATTTTGATAGAAATAATCTAAATGCAGGTGATTGCAAACAATCTCAAAGAAGCTTTAAGGGATGGGTTGGTATCTGTGTATTTTAGGCAACAAGCAACTTAATGTTCCCAATTTAATACCCAAGTATTTGGAAAAATTATTCATTTATAATTCAGGATGCCATCGGCACACTATCTTGTTTCTTCTCATGTTACTTGTGGAAGATTGTGTGTGTATAGCCATCTTCAGAAAAATAGACCCACATGTGTACAATACACATTCTATACACTGATGATATAATGTTCAGACACCTCTTTTGAGAGGTGTGGCCTTGTTCCCTGCTTTCAAACCTTAGTGGACTTCTGTAACTCCTGTGATCAACGGAATGTACCAGACTGATGATGCATGGCTTCTGGGGCCAGGCGATAAGTGGACGTATGACTTCTACCTAGGTATCTTTTCCTTAGAAGGCTTAGCCTCGGAATGGAAAGACCACTTGTGGTAATGTTCAGGCTGACAGCTAATCCCCCGATGACTATCAGCAGCTACAGTGAGACATGGGAGCGAGTAGGCTTCCAAATATTTCCAGGTCTGGATTTGAGTGTTCACCTGTGCTCCAGGTACCATGGAACAGCAATTAAACAGTCTCATGGGTCTTTTCTGAGCTCATGATGACTGGAAATGGAGAGATAATTACTGTTTATGGCCTCTAAATTATGGGGTAATTTGTTGCATAGCACCAGACTGATGCCTCGGTGTGGCTCTTGTAGTGAGTTCGGGTTGAAGATGGTGCCCGCGTTCCTCATGCCCCAATCGCACTTGTCCCCCAACCCCCACAAATTCAGCCCTGTCTACTTCTTGCTTCAGTGACAAGGTTTAGAAGCTCTGATGTCCATGCTAGCTCCAGTGTTAGGGAGGAAGACTGAGTTTGGACTGGGAAATATATGCCCAGAGTGATGATTCCTGCAACAATTGCTACGAATATGGTGCATCCAGCGGTGAGAGAGAAATGCTAGATCCAGTGGCGTTTTTGGTCCCATTTATATGTAATTTCATTACAAATTGTTTTTTGCTTAAATTACTCATGATTAAAATAAACTTTTTTTTCCAGTTTTTTTTTTTGTGAGCTATAACTGACATATAACATTTTAGTTTCAGGTGTACAACATAATGACTTTGTGTATACTGCCAAATGATCAGCATAATAAGTCTAGTTAGCATTTATCATCATGCATTATTATAATTTTTTCTTATAACTTAGATCTTCTCTTAGCAATGTTCAGATATAAATCAGTATTATAGTCACCATGCTGTATCTTGTATCCCTAAGACTTATTTTATAACTGAAAGTTTGTGCCTTTTGACCCCCATCGCCCATCTCATCCACCCTCCCATCCTTTTCCAGTGGTATTGAGAACTAATTGACATGAAATTGTTGTTTAAGGCCTATAGAATGATGGTTAGACGTACATATGAATACGCATGAAATGATTAACACAATAGGTTCAGCTAAACTCATCTTCTCATAGATTTAAAAAAAGAAGAATAAAGGAAAACATATTCTCCTTGTGATGAGAACTCTTAGGATTTACTCTCAACAATATTCCTATACGTCACAAAACACTGTTAACTACATTCATCATCCTGTACATCACTAGTACTTATAACTGGAAATTTGTACTTCTTGACCATCTCCCTCAAGTCCGCCCCGCCCACGCACACCTTGATAAATAGCATTTGGGAAACACGAGAAAGACCTCCGTGTTTTCTGAGTGTTCAGTTGGGAGGGAATTGGTACCATTTATTAATGGAGATTATGACTAGGAATTGAGACAAGAAGATAAAGTCAGGTGCCTTTGAGAAAGTCAAAAATAAGTGCCAAGCAGATAGTGTGATAAATGGGTCTGAAGCTCAAGGGAGAGAGTTAATGTGGATAATATAAACTGTTGAGTCCTCTGCTTAGACACTGAAATATAAACCACAGACATGAGTGAGACTGTATCAGGAGAGCTGTTAGAGGAGAATTTCTCAAAAGAGGCACTGTTGACATTATGGGCAGGACGGTTTCTTTTTATGTGGGGCTGTCAGGTGCTTTGCAGGACATTAAGCAGCATTCTTGGCCTCCACCCATCTCATGCCACTAGCACCCCTAGTTGTGACAGCTAAAATATCTCCAGCTATTGCCAAATGTCTCTTGGAGCAAAAACACCCCTAGTTGAGAACCATTGGATTAGAGTAATATGAGGAAAAAAATCCCCTTTAATATTCTTATATTAACTATATCTGCCTATATCGTTAAAATGAAGACCATTCTTCAAGTTTCTCCAAGCGGACAAAACAGTTAAGCAATACAAGCAAAACCTAATCTAGCTGTTTTTCATGCATTTAAGCAACACTTAGGTTATTTTCTGTAAATGCCACTGATAATCATAAAATGGGTCATCTACCTAAAATGGCATAAGATAGTTACTTTCAACCAATCCTCTGCTGTCTGGGAGCTCCAGTGTAAGAGCCAACCACTGCGAGGGTAAATAATTTGCTCATTTTTCACTTTATAAGCCCTTCTGTAACTTCATGCCAGTTTCAGGTTTGAAATCTCCTTGTTTCAAATTTATTTCCCACTAAATAAAATACTCGTTAAATAAATGACTTTGTATCTTTATTTACAATAAGATTTTAAAGTGTATGTGTTTCTGTGAAAGCTTTTAAATTCTTTACCATTGTCTCTTTTTCAGAGACTATTCTCTGAAATCTATTCTCCAGTGTATATTTTGTTCTATGAATGACCTTTAATTTAGTGGCAATTTATAATAATCAATATTTGGGGCAAAACAGATATATACTATTCTTTCATTATCTGAGCCTTCATTCTAGTCAAATTCTTTAAGGATGAGTAGTGTGACTGTTATTCCTCAGAATAATTTGGATAGTCTTAGAAAATTCCCTTTTACACGAGATACATAAATCAGTTAAAAACCTTTTTCTTTGTTGCTTTAGTTGAAATGCTTTGATCATAATTAAACATAGCTCTTCAGAAATACCTGAACTGCATACTATAATTAAATATGTGGCATATTTCTAATTTTTATATGGTGTTGGACAGCTTTATAAATGATTTCAAATAGGTAATTCCAAATTGATTTATATAACAGAGAGCCCTCAATTATAATGTTAAATGTCTAGAAATATATTTATCAATTTATGATAAAATTAGTATTTCAGAATAGAAAGGTAAAATACCTTGTCTTGATTTATAAAACTCAGTAGTAAACAATTGTTTGGCAGTATATTGTTTTCTTTTAAAAATAGCCTAATACCTTGAGATTATTTCAATAATGTTTTCTTATCAGTTTAAATTCTGTGTGGCATATCATTAATGTAAATATTCCTAACCACTGCACAAATCTCTCTAGAACTTACATTATTCATCTTTTTTTTTTTCCTTTTGGAGGGAGTGTGGTCAAATATAAAATATCTTCGCTTCTAAGAATTTTTCTATTAACTGAGTTGTCCCATGGGTTGGTGTAAAGTTGTTTGTAGTAATCTCTTCTTCTTTAAATAATTGCTTGTATCTGTTACTGACTCTTTTGTACAAATCACCCTAAAACTTCTTAACATAACCCACTTCTGTTCTCAGTTTCTGGAAGTTGGGAATCAGGGCATGGCTTAGCTTCATCATCTGACTCAGATCCCCTCACATTTAAGGTGTAAACCAGAGCCACTCCTCTCAAATTTCCACTGTGGCAGAAATAACTTAGGTATCTCAGCGGTTGTAGGAAAAATTCAGTTCTTCTAGCATCTTTGGACTGCAGGGCTTTTCTCCAACATGGCAGCTGGTTTCATCCACTTGAGCCAGCCTTGAAGTCAAAAGAGACTATCAGCAAGGGAGTGTTACTGAGAAGCAAATCACAACCTTTGTAACTTAATCACATTAGAGACTTTTCATAAGTGTCATTGTATTTCATATGTTACAAACTAGTCACTAGGTCCAGCCACACTCAAGGGAAAGGAATTATATAAAAGTGTGAATACCGGGAAGCAGGGATCACTAAGGGCCATCTTAGAAGTTGGCCTACTTCTTTGTTCATGTAATTTTTCCTATGTTTCTCTTGGATTGGGAGAGACCCTGAAGGACTGAATTTCCCACTGAAACCTTGTATGACTCTGCCCCCCTATTGGTCGTTTTTGTTCCACCCATGCCCAAACCCCGCTAACTCCAAGAACAGTTCTTTCCACTTCTGAGAAATTTTTTTGCACAGCTATGCCCCAAACATGAGTTGACTTCTCTTGCTAAAAACTAAAATTCTATCCTTCTTCACCATAGTAGAGAACTCCTGTAGATACGAATAAAGTTTTATGTTTAGTACTGCGGTTGATTTTCTTTCACAGTTTGTAGGTGGTCTGTCCTTGGTCAGCCTTGATTAAAGATGGTCGGTTTTGGTAATACTTTTTAGTTTTGGTGGTCACTTCTACTCTGTCTTCAATTTTATTTTTTTATTTCATGGGAAATTTTTTTTAACCTTTTTGAGTTGGAGGTTGTCCAATCAGATCCTATGAGGAGGAGCAGATGTCAAGATGGAATTACAAGTGTATAATTTATTCTGAAGAAACCTTTGGAAGGGTGAAGTGAAAGAAATCGGGATCAAGCAGAGAGGGCCTTCAGACCACAATGTGGATGTGGCACCTGTGAAATGAGAGTGGGCAGGGAGGGAGGGTTTGAGAGGAGGAGCTTCCGGCCGAAGCACAGCTCTAAGGAAATCTCAGCCAGGATGGCAGGGACTCCAGAGCAAAGATTGCCCAATAAGGAAGTCCCACAGTGAGCAAGGGTGGTCCAGCCCTTATATCACTGCCACAATCAGTTATTGGTTTTATAAAGATGCAGGAAGAGTATGGACTTGAAGTAAACACTGCAGCAGACAGGATAATGACTGGAAGCTTTCTGCCAGCCACGCTCCCCTTGGCAGGTACCCTCTTCACAGTACTTATACATGAAGAGCAACATGAGTGGTACACCTCCAATGACACCACAATCCATCCCAAACGTTTTTGAGATGCAGCATCGTCACATTTCCCAGAGGCCCTTTTTCCTGAGGGGAAAAATGCTAGAGTTGGAGGAACAAAGGCCCATCACTGCAGTTGGTCATGAAGCAATGTCTCTCTCTTTAATCCTGCCTTTTACATGGCCTCACCCTCCGCAGTCACCTCTGCTGTTCCTGATGGCTTCCTTGGTGATCTGACCTAAACTCTCATTCGTAAAGACAGTGAGAAGGCCTTGGAAATGAAACCACTCTCAGACCTGGCCTGCTGCATGGTCCATTCACTGTTAGAATTGAACCAGGGAGTACAAAGTGGTGTTAAAGTGGATTTCCTGAGACACACAGGCATTTCTCCTTGCCTCCATTGTGTCACAACTGCACTACCTTCTGCCAATGAGAGTAAATTATCCATTATCCTTGCCAGTTACTGTGGGGCTAACCCGCCTGTGCAGGATGAAGGAGAGCGTCGAAGTCGGTGGGTAGAGCTTCAGGTCTGACATCTGTGAAATGAGAGGGATGGAAGCAGGATTGGGTAGGATTCCTCTCAGGCCAGTAAATGGAGAGTGTTCCAAAGTAAAGATTGCCTGTTAGAGTTGCCTCTTGCTGAGAGGGAATGAGCTGGGAAGGGATGGCCACCGCTAGTGCCCTTGCTGTGTTCAGTCACTGTCTCTGAGATCCTGGGGATAATATGCCCTTGGCATGAACACGATGGATGTGACAGATCCAACACTACAGCGTCTGCGGTCTGTCCAGCAACTACCCCCTCACTGCAGAGTCATGTGGAGGAGATCAGTACCGCACACTCCAACACCACCCGAGGTTCGCAGCCATCAAATGTTTATTTTTCCTAAGCAGAGGCATTTATAGCTTTAACCTCCCCATAAATACTTGGTTGCGTCTCATCCATTTTTAAAGATAGTATTTTTTATTATCCTTCGTGTGTATCTTCTAATATTAAGACCTCTCTAAATATTTAGAAGAATTTATATTTATATTAAAATTTTTATTTCTCTTGGATTCTTTTCTAAATTATATATAATATATATAGAGAGAATATATTCAATTTGATGCTTCTGATTGTTGAATATTTGTAGGGGCTTCTTGAGTATTAAATATATGCATGAAAATAACTTGTTTTTGAATCATTGGTTTTACTTTATGTAGGATACACTTGCTATTTTATTCTTGAAACTCATATACTTAACATTTGTTTCTTTTTGATCTTACAGTTGTTGAAGGGCTTGTCTTTAATTCTTCCCTAGGAAGCTGGATTTAAAAGTCTTCTGTTAAATCTATTAACTTCAAATTACACAAAACTAGAATCATCGTGTTACATATATAAAGTGTTCTGTTTGTAAGTTGAATTAAACACTTTAATGCTGTGTAAAGATAATAGTGTTTCCTAGTAATAATTCTTTGTTTAAATGCATTTTGCCTGATATTAACATATTTAGATTGTTTTTTTAAAATCAGCTTTTTCAGTTCTTCAGTTAGGATATATTGGCGGTAAATTTGCTCATGTTAAATTTTTTATATGAAAAACTATTTTCTTTCAGCGTTTTAAAGATGTTTTCCCACTGTCTGCTGTCTTCAACCTTTGCTGTTTGGAAATTAGTTGTCTTTATTTGTTGTCGTTTGCTTCCTGTTTTATTTGGTTTTGTTTTCTCTGTCTTATTTGTAGAACAGTTTCATGATAACATAGCTAGTTGTAGATTTATTTCTATCCTGTTTGGCACTTGTGGAGCTTTTTGAAACTGATGGATTCTGGGAAATACTTTGAGATTTTATCAAATACGAATGCCTTTTGTTATCTACTTTATTGCCAACTTCTGGGACTCTGATGTCACACTCTTAGTTTACCTGTAGTTTAATCTGACTAAATTGTCCCACTTTACATGTCTGTTAGATGCATTCTGAGTAATATCTTCAATTGTATTTTTAACTTATGCTCTCTTCAATAGTGCCTATAATGTTTAAAACATTATATTTCTAACTTCAACTTCACACACACAAAAAACCCACACATACCCCTAATACTTCTAGAACATTTCCTGAAATTATATTTGTTTTGATTTTAAAATGTTTTCTTTTGATAGCTTATTATTTCTTAGTCATAATTTTGGTATCCTTCATATTAAAAAGAAATAAGAGTTATTTTGCCTTATATTTTACATACTTCCAATATCTTAGGTCTTTGCTTAAGTGGAGATGGTTAAAAATTTTCAGGCGAGCTTTATTTTTTAAAAACTTTAATCCATAGCCAGGTCTGAGAGAAATAATATTCCTTACCATCTTCATTTGTGAATTATTTTTATTTTCTTGAGCTTACATCTTATTTTCCTCTGAGTAACAACATAGTTAAAAGATGAAATGTTGATCCTGAACCTGGATCGCTTCCATTGAAACCTATCAAATAGCTGAACTTACTCTCTCTGCCTCGAATCCTTCAATCTGTAAAACCAGGACTATCATGGTTGTTATGAGGATTAAGTGATTTAGAACAAAATTCCTAGAACTTTGTCCTGAGACAATGTTCCTGGAGGACAAAGTTCCTGGAACAGTACATGAAATGTGGTCAAACATACATGAATGTGCTAGTCCTCATTGTACACTGATGGATACTGGCGAGCTAAGATTTATGACTTCCTTTTTTAAAATGTGTATTGCAATTCCAGTTAGGTAATATACGGTGTTAAATTAGTTTCAGATATACAATATAGTGATTTGACAATTCCATACAACACCCAGTGTTCGTCACAAGTGAGCTCCTCCATACCAATCACCTATTTAACTCCCCCTCTAGTAACCATCAGTCCTCTATAATTAAGAGTCTATTTCTTGATTTGTCTGTTGCTCTTTTCCCTTTATTCATTTTATGGCTGAATAATATTACATTGTGTGTGTGTGTGTATACACACTGCATCTTCTTTATCCTTCCATCCATCAATGGACACTGGACTACTTCCGTATCTTGACTATTGTAAATAATGGTATTGTAAGCATAGGGGTACATGCATCCCTTGGAATTAGTGTTTTTGTATTCTTTGGGTAAGAGCTCAGTAGTGCGATTGCTAGATCATAGGGTAAGTCTATTTTTAACTTTCTGAGGAATTTCCATACTGTTTTCCACAGTGGCTGCACCAGCTTGCATTGTCACCGACAGTGCAAGAGAGTTCCTCTTTCTCCACATCGTCACACTTATTTCTTGTGCTGATTTTAGTCATTCTGACAGGTGTGGGGTGTTATCTCATTGTAGTTTTGATTTGCATTTCCCTGATGGTGAGTGATGATGGTGTTGGGGAAAAATGGACAGCAACATGCAAAAGAATGAAACCGGACCACTTATACCATATACAAAAATAATTTCAAAATGGATGAAAGACCTAAACATGGACAGGAATCCATCAAAATCCTAGAGGAGAACACAGGCAGAAACCTCCTTAACCTCAGCTGTACCACCATTTTTCTAGATAGTTCTCCTGAGGTAAGGGAAACAAAATAAGAAGATTGGGACTACATCAAAATAAAAAGCTTCTGCACAGCAAAGGAAGAAAATCAATAAAACTAAAGGCAACCTACCAAATGAAAGAAGATATTTGCAAATGACATATCTGATAAAGCGTTAGTATCCCAAATCTATAAAGAACTTATAAAACTCAACATCCGAAAAACAAATAATCCAATTAAAAAACAGGTAGAAGACATGAACAGACATTTTCTATTTGATCTGTCCTTTGAGGTAAGGATGGTGTTAAATTAACCGACTGTCATTGTATTACTTTCAGTTATATCCTTTTTTATTAATAGCTGCTTTGTGTTAGGCTGCTCCCATGTTGAGTACATAAATACTTATAATTGTTATATCTTCTTCTCTATCCTATTTTTCCCTTTATGATTATGTGGTATCCTTCTTTGTCTCATTACAATCTTTGTCTTAAAGTCCGTTTTGTCCAATGTAAGTATTGTTACCCTGTCTTTCTTTTCACTCTCATTTGCATGTTAAAGTTTTTCCATCCCTTCACTTTGAATCTGCATGACTCTTTAGGTCTGAAATGAATTTCTTGGAGGCAACATATAGATGAATCTTGCTTTTTTTTTTTTTAATTCACTCAGTAACCCCATGTCTTTTGATTGGAATATTTGGTCCATTACGTTCAAAGTAATTATTGGTAGGTTGCCATTTTGTTACTTGTTTTGCAGTTGTTTTTGTGGTTCTTCTCTGTTCCTTACTTCCTTGCTCTCTTTCCTCCTGCTTTAATTGCTTTCTTTAGTGATATACTTGGATTCCTTTCTCCTTATTCTTTTGAATATCATCGGTTTTTAACTGTGGTTACCATTAGGTTTATATATAACATCTTAGGCATATAGTAGTCTATATTAAGTTGATGGTCACTTAAATTTGAACTTATTCTAAAAGCAATAAATTTTTACTCCCCTCCCCCTCGGTATTTTAGGTATACGGTGTCATAATTTACATCCTTTTATATTTTGAATCCCTTGACTGATATTTATAGATATACTTAATTTTGCACTTTGTGTGCTTTCTCCTTTTCATATTCCTGCCTATGGTCTTTCTTTTCCACTCAAAGAATTCCCTTTAACATTTCTTACAGGCTCTTTGAGTGGTGATGATTTTTTTTTTTTAACTTTTGTTTGGGAAAGCTCTTTATCTTTGTATTCTGCATGATAGCTTTGCCGGATAGAGTAGTATTGGTTGTGGATTTTTTTTTTTTTTTCATTTTGAATATATCATGCCACTTCTTTCTAGCCTGCAGAGTTTCTGCTAGAAATCCACTGATAGTATTATGGCATTCCCTTACATGTAACTTTTCTCTTGCTGCTTTAAAAATTCTCTTTATCACTACTTTTTGCCATTTTAATATGTTTTTTAGTGTGCGCCTCTTTGGTTTGATTTTGTTAGGAGCTCTCTGTGTCTCCTGGACCTGGATTTCTGTTTCTTTCCCCAGATTTGGGAAGTTTTCAGCCATTATTTCTTCAAATAAATTTTCTGCCCCCCTTTCGCTCTCTTCTCCTTCTGGGATTCCTTTAGTGTGAATATTATTACACTTGATGGTATTGATGAGTTCCCTTAATCTAGTCTCATTTTTTATTTTTTTCTTTCCCCTGTTCAGCTTAATTTCTTTCCATTTGAACACTGATCTGTTTTTCTGCTTCCTCTAGTCTACTATTTATTCCCTTGAGTGTATTTTTAATTTTAGTTATTAAGTTCTCCAAATGATTGGTTCTATTTATGTTTTCTGTCTCTCTGCTGAGGGTCTCACTGAGGTCCTTCATTGTTTTCTCAAGTCCATTGAGTATCTTTATGGCCATTACTGTAAATGTTCTGCTAGGCATAATACTTACCTCTGTTTCCTTTAGCTCTCCTGCTGTGATTTTTGTCCTGTTTGTTCATTTGGGACATATTCCTATTTCCTCACTTTGTCTAACTCTGTTTCAATGGTTAGGAAAGTCACTACATCTCCTACTCTTAAAAGTAGTGGCCTTATGAAGAAGAGATTCTATAGCGCCTTATACTTCAATGCCCTCTGTTCACCAGGACCTGGTACTTCAAGGGTGTCTCCTATGTGTGTCTCATGCACCCTACTGTTGAGGCTGAGCCACGTTTGCCTTCAGTGCAATCATCTGTGATGGTTCTCTGCCTATTTGGGGCAGGGTTTGGTCACTCTGCTGTTAGTGGGCCAGTTTCAGGTGCCTTGAGTTTGAATTGAGTCAGACCAGGTATTTACCAGAACTGTAGTCACACCAACCACAGGTTACTGTCTATTTGTTGTTCCCTGAGAGACTTTCATTGGTGGGTGGGGCCTGTCATCAGACCAGATGTTTACCCCCACCTCACTGCTGGGGATAGGGTGGATCTGGTGTGTGTGGTTATTTCCCCCTCTTCCCAGGGCAGGAGTCACTTGGGAGTAATGCTAGCCCCTGTTGGGGATGCTTGCATGAAGCCATACTTGTGGAGCGGCTTTGGATGGACTTCTGCTAAGGGTGAGTTTGCAGGAGAATGCAAGGATGGGTGTATGGTGTTAGAAAGTTTTGCACTGGTCTGCTGTGGGAGGGACCTGGAGTGCCTAGGAAAATTTCTCCCAAGGGTGGGTTGGATGGCAGGTCTATAGGAGAAAGCAGGGGTGGGGTTCAAGGTGTTATGATTTTTTGTGGATCTGCTGGGTAGGGGTGCACCTGTAGTCATTTTGGAAAACTGCCAAGGATGGGTTTGATGGTTTAGGTCCTCAGGACTTGGGGCAGGCAAGGTGGCACTTGTAGCAAGCTAGGTGGAGAAGGTTCGTGCCAGTTCCTGCAGATGTCTGTACATCTAGGCAGGGGAGTTAGGGAGGGAAATAGCTCATGCCAGCTCTTTTGGTCTTAGAGAAGTTTTCTAAAGAGCCCTGCTCCTGCAGCATATGTGTGAGATTAGTAAATAAATCTTGCTGTATACTGCAACCATTTTTTAAGCTGTTCCTTCTATGTTGTATCTCAGTGGGGTTGTTTGTTATGCTGTCTCTTCAAGGGTGGGGACTCTGTTTCTATTGCCCTCTGACTTTCCCAGAGCCAAGCTGCTGATTTTTTAAAGTGCTAGGTGTTAAGCCCCGCTGATTGTTAAAAAAAAAAAAAACCTGGCAAAGTTAAGCCCCTTTGGTTTTCAAAGCCAAATGTGGCAGGGATTTGCCTTCTCAGTGCAGGTCCCCCATTCCTGGGATGCCTGGGATGGAGTCTGCTCCTCTCCTTTCTCTGTGCCTGTGGTATCTCTCCCACCCAGGAGAGTCTCGTCAGTCACTTTGGTTTCCTGCTTACCTCTCTGCCCTTCCTACCATTTTCAATGTAGCCTCTTCTCTGTGATTAACTATGGGGAATCTGTTCTGCCTGTCTTTAGGTAATTTTATGGGTTATTTACATTGATGTGGGGTTATCTGTGTATTTCTGTTGGAGGAGGTGAGCTTAGGATCCTCCTACCCCACTATCTTCCTCAGAAATCCCCTAGGATTTTATAAAAAAATTTATCAATTCAACATGCCCTTTGAGCTACTGCCCCAGTTTTCTCCTTTTCACAGTAAAACTTATTTTTAAATTGTCTGGATAAGGATCTATTTTGTCATCCCTTCCCCCGCCTTCATGTCTGTACGGCATACCAGATGGTTGCCATGACCTTCACTCCTTGGGCACTGTTTTGCTAAATCACAGCACACATATTGTGATATCTAGCAAAAATATCCTTGTCTTACTTTTGCTTGAACCCCTATTTGATAGCTCCTTCCTAATTGGGATTACTATTTTGGTTGCTGTAACACCAGCCAGTTCAAGTTTTTATTTTACATGCAATTTACAAGATTAATCATCAGGTACTGTTTAAGTGCGAAGATATGCCAAGGAACAAAATAAGTGTGCATGCAGCGCGACACACACACACACACACACACACGTGTGTGTGGGCGTACATAAGTACATTTTTACCATGTTAACCATTTTTAAGTATACAGTTCAATAGAATTAAATACATTCATAATGTGCTATCATCACCACTATCTCCAGAATTATTTTTCAACTTGAAACTCAAACTCCATACCATTTGATAATAACTTCCCAGGCTCTTCTCCAGCCCCAGCCAAGCACCATTCTCCTTTCTGTCTCTGTGGTTTGGGCTATTTTAAGTACCTCATAGAATTGGAATCATGCAGTATTCATCTTTTTCTGACAGGCTTCTCTTACTTAGGATAATGTCTTCCAGGTTCATCCATGTTATAACACATGTCAGAATGTCCTTTCTGTTTAAGGCTAATATTCCTTGCTGGTGATACCTCATTGTGGTTTTGATTTGCATTTTCTTATTGATTAATGAGTTGTTCATTAATCTTTTCATGTGTTTATTGGCCATTTGTATTTGTTCTTTGGAGAAATGTCTAATCTAGTCCTTTGCCCATTTTTGAATTGGGTTGTCTGTTACTGTTGAGTTTTAAGAATTCTCTATATTTGGAATGTTAATCCTTTATCAGACATGTGATTTGCAAATACTTTCTCCCATTCTGTGGATTGTCATTTCATTCCATTGATAGTGTCTTTTTGATGCAAAATTAAAAAACAAAATTCACAAAGTCCAATTTCTTTTGTTGATCGCACCATTGATGTCCTATCTATGAAATAAATGCTATATCTGGTTTTGCCTTTTGTTTTCTCAAACTTTCATAGTTATAGGTTTTGAATTTAGGTCTTTGACTCATTTTAATTTTAAATAGTGTTAGGTAAGGGTTCAACTTGATTCTCTTGAATGTGGATATCCAGTCTCCCAGCACTGTGTGTTAAAAGTACCTCTCACCATTGAATGGTCTTGACATCTTTGTCAAAATCATTTGACCATATATGCAAGGATTTATTTCTGAGCTTTCTATTCTGTTCCATTGATCTATATGTCTTTTTGCCAGGACCACTTGTTTTGATAACAGTGTCTTTGTACTATGTATGGCTTCCTGGGTCAGGTCTGAGAGGTAGAGAATGGGTAGATGCAACTGTGTTAAGACCAGGAATTGAGGGCACTTGGGTGGTTCAGTTGGTTAAGTGCCTGCCTTCAGTCCAGGTCATGATCCCAGGTCTGGGTCAAGCCCTGAATCTGGCTCCCTGCTCAGTGGGAGTCTGCTTCTCCCTCTCCTTCCACTTCCCTGCTTTACCTCTCAAATAAATAAAATATTTTAAAAGAACAGAAATTGACCAAAATTAGCTGCAATTTACTGTGCAAGACTTCCTCTAGGGTTGCAAGCTTTTAGTAGCCTCCAGATCTCCAAAATAGTTGGGTTGTAGAAGACCCGATTCTGCCGGGCAATTTTTAGCTGTGGAGACAGATTCCCAGTGCTTCCTACTCCACCACCTTCTCAGAATCCTGTGTTTGTGAATGAGGAAGTATTGAGGTGGCATGACTGTTTTCTTCCAACATTGTTTTGTGTGAAAGCAATGCTAGAGAATTGAATTTAATCAAGACTTTGTTCTGTACAGATAAAATGAATCAAGTGAGGCTATAGAACACAAGGGCATTCTTTAAAAGATTTATTTATTTGGAGTGGGAGAGCGAGAGAATGTGGGGAGCAGAGGAGATCGAAACTCAAGCAGACTCCACTCTGAGTGCAGAGCCTAATTCGGGGCTTGATCTCACAACCCTGAGATCATGACTTGAGCCAAAACCAAGAGTCAGATGCTATGACGCTGTGCCACCCAGGTGCCCTGTGAGGGCATATTCTAATCAATTTTTTTATTACCTTAGTATCCATTCTTCTGAGGTTCTTTCTACTTTTCTTCTTCACCTCTAATTATTAGCACAGCCTGAAGCTTGGTCGGGAAACTCTTCTGTTCCTGTCTTAACTCTGTCGATAAACAACCTTGTCTAATTGCACGTTTGAAACACGTAACTGATGCATCTAGTATTTGAGTTCTTTTGCCTTCCCTAGCTTCCAGAATTATGTATCTGGTCCCACAGTGTCTGTGTTCCCCATCGACAGAGAGCAAGAGAATAAGACCGTGTTTATCCACCTCCTGAAAAAGACCATCAGCAGGGGGCAAATTAGTCCCAATACCTTGAATATTCTTCATCCTTTTCTGTTGATGCTTACAGACTTACCATACCTATATGCTCTAAGAATATCCAAGATTAACCTTATGTCATCTATCCCAGTTTATTCCAGCTATCACAGAAGTCCAGGACATCTTAATTATTGTTCAGTCCCAGGACTCTGAAAACTCCTTTCTAACCCTTTCTTCCAACTGTTCCAACACCTGAGATATTTTCTCTCGCCATTTTTACTCTTCTTATTCTGAAATATTTGTTTCTATATCTATAAGCTCTTTTCTTCACTATTTACTTCTACAACTTTGCTTTCTCCTGATAACACAAACTCCTTTCCAGCCTTCTCAAGTGGTGAGGTTTTCTCTCCCAAATCCCTCCTAGTATGGAATTAGAGATGGAGTAACTTTTCTCTATTATACATTGCTGCTTCTAGAACATTCTCCCTCTCCATCACTTAACCTCCTTCCAAATGGCCTTTCGTTTTGTCAAAATTTTATCACCCTACATCCCACCGTACTTGTTGCTATTAAAGAATTTAGTTGTTCGTTCATTTCTTTAAAAAAAAAAATTAGCTCCTATTTCATTGTTACTCAAATTCATTGATCTCTGAGCTCCTTGACAACTTAAACTCTGAAGTTTTCCTCACTCCCGTTTTAGCCACTCACTCTACAGTCTCACTTAGACCATGCATTATTACCAATACCGAAAAGTCAAAATCCTAGTTTCAAATACCCTACATTTCAGTAAACATTTTAAAAATTGCTTTAGATTTATGGAAGAATTTCAAAGATAGTATGGTATATTTGTTACAATTAAGTAAATTTGCATATTATTAAATAAAGTCCATAAATCCATATGTCTTTAGGTTGTTTTTTTTTTTTAAGATTTTATTTATTTTAGAGAGCACAAGCAGGGGGCAGGGCAGAGGGGGAAGGGCAGGCAGAGGGGGAGGGAGAGAAAGAATATCAAGCAGAGAGATCATAACTTGAGCCGAAATCAAGAGTCTAATGCTTAACCAACTGAGCCACCCAGGCATCTCATATATCTTTAGTTTTTCATTTACTATTTATTATTTTTTCTTCTCAGCCCCATTCAGGATATGATATTACATTTAGTAGTCATATCTCCTTAATTATTTTTTGATTATCACCATTTCTCTTATTATCTCATTATGTTTGCAGAAACAACTTCAACTTTAACAAGACCAAAAGTCCATTGATTATACCCGCACTTCTCTATTCCAACCACCCTTTTATCTTTATTTCTTAGCTGGATTAAACTTCATGGTAAATAATAATAATTACATTCTTTCTTATACCTTCAATTATCTTGCCCCCTTTACCCTTTGTTAACCAAACCACCACCCTGATTATGTTTTCTTCCCTCACCCCCCACTGATACTGATTATTTCCAAAATTGACCAATATGGAAGGCACTAACAAGTGACTTTCATGTTGCTAAATCTAACGGTGAGTTTCTCATCACTCACCTTGGTTGGCATACAAAACTGATTCAGTTAACTACCTTCTTCACATTACAATATTTTCTTCAGTTAGTCTATTGTACCTTAATGTTTTTAATTTCCTCCTATATCAATAATCTTGATCTCAAACTACTTGGTGTTTTTCTTTTCATCTCTTATTTGGCCTTGAAATGCCACAGGGTTCAGCCCTTGGACCGTATCAATTCCTTATCCACTGCTGATCAGATGCTGTCTTGTGGTTTCAAATAGTATCCAAAGATCAACTCCCAAAGACATATATTTCCACCTTAAATGTCTCCTGTAGATTCCAAACTGATGTGCCAAATAGCATTCTCAAAATTTTGCATGGATATCTAACCAGCAACTCAAACTGTGTACAAAAGCAAATTCCTAACCACCACCCCTGTCCTACAAAAATACATACATACAATGTAAAACTCCTTTGCAATCCATTTCTTTTGCAGTCATTCATCTTTACTTTGATTATTGGTAACTGGGTATTTTAAATTAGTCTAGAAACTATTATCCTGAACTCTTCTCTTTCTCTCAGACTCCAAGTAAAATACACCAACAAATCATGAAAGCTTAGCCTTCAAACGAAACACCAGATCTAAGCACTTCTCATTAATACACCTGTAAGACATCCTGATCTGTTACCACCTTCATCTCTTGCCTGAATTATTGTTAGTCGTCTTCATTCAGCACTTATCCCCTACAGCACTTTATAACAAAATAAACAAATCTTTAATGAGTCACATGTTATTACATTTAAAACCCTTACATGTTTTTCCATCTCTCCTTGGGCAAAATCTAAAATTTTAGCAGAAACCTAAATAAAACTTCACATACTGATTGTCCATTTCTTCCCTGTCTTCATCTCTTACTAATTTTCTTTCTTCTTGTATGTTTTTATGTCAGGGCCGGAGCCTACTGTTTCTTGTGCCTGGAAACCTGTTCTCACAAGCATTTTCATAACATGCTCCCATGACTCTAATGGCTTAAAATGACTGTGTTTTTGCTGCCTTAAAATCAATCTCAGTATTTCACGAACTACTCAGTGATCTTTATCAGGTTAAGAAGTGAATCTTCTTGACCCAGAAACCTATGAAATCAAACACTAGTATGTTTTCTCCTAAAATGCAGTATATAACAGTAAAACAGGGAAGCATAACTGCATTAAATACTCCCATTAAAAAATGCCAAGAAAGGAAGGCACTTAGAAGTCTAATTCATGGTAATCCTGAAATCCCACTGGGCCAATTTTGTGATGTCATCCTATACTGGGCCCCAAATTTTTAAGATCTCTCTATCATTAATTAAATCTGTTCTGTTCCCTGAATGTATTTCCCAAGTCTGTTCATTTCTCGGGCTCTTTCTCTGTATTTTGGGCCATCATCCTCCTTCGCCATATCTGCAGACAGTAGTAGGAAATGTGTCCTCCTGAGAGACTGAGAAGTCCTCTAAGCCCACTTCATGGAGAAGCAAGAGTCTTTTAATGAGTGTCTTTTAATGCAGGCTGGTAGAGCTTAGGCTGATACAACGTCATTGAAACTTTGAGGCGTCCTCTTCATTCGATTCCATTTCATTTAATGTGCCAAAAGTTATACCCACAGTTTATTTTCTCTCTCGAGATTTCAGTAAAACTTTGATGGCATAAGAGGCTTCATGAGACAATGTCTGTAGTCTTCTAGGACACATTAGGTCAATTGAAAGAGTATCTATTAGTCCTAATGACCAGGGCCTTGCTGCAATTTCTGTATTAAGACTATGAAGTAAGGACAGACACTAAATTCGATTTTTTCTTGAGTTGGTGATGTAATGGACAGAGTCTTACTTGGTGAGAGCTAGTTCATTTTCTAACTCAGAAAGTCCTAGAAGTCCTAAAAAGTACAGATTCCAGACACACAAGTACCCGTATTAATATTTTGCCTCAACTTTCTTATCCTGTGCACAAGTTAGCGCTACTAGATTACCACAGGTGCAGATTGGACTGAATATTCATACTGTGCGTTGTCTATTTACATCCTCTTATAAGGGTTGTCTTACTTCCCTCGGCTCAGTCCCAAAGTCAATGGCACATGGTTTGTGGTAGAAGAATAACATCCCAACTCTAGTAACATATGTCTCAAATTTTTTTTTTTTTTGGCTAAAAATAAAATTCATCAGATTATAAAGGCCTTTATTTTTGTGTTTATAACTAAGTAGGACTCAGCGTTCCTCTCAGGTCTGGAGAATACTGATGGAATTCAACTATGTTTACATCCAGGCTACAAGTTGGGTCCAGTCCATTGCACTTGTGTCTGTTTTTCTGACACAAGCAGCTCCCCAAGGCATGTTTTTCCTGCGGCAAATATCAAGAAGACCAACTAAACTATGTAACCATATTTATATCTTAGCAGAGTTACATAAACGATGTAATACATTAACCCACATGGTGGGGCCAACATCATTGTGGCAGGAAAATATATTTTCTCCACAGTTGAAGGCACTTCAAAATTACAAGTCAAAAATGTATTGCATGGTGCACTGGGTGTTATATGCAAGTAATGAATCATGGAACTTTACATCAAAAACTAGGGATGTACTGTAGGGTGACTAACATAAAAAAATATTATTATTAAAAAAAATGTAAATGCAGGGGCGCCTGGGTGGCATAGTCAGTTGAGTGTCTGACTCTTGGTTTCAGCTCAGGTTCTGATCTCAGACTTGTGCAGTCGAGTCCTGCATCGGGCTCCCCACTCAGCACAGGGACTTCATGTGATTCTCTCTCCCTCTCTCTCTGGCCATTGTCTCCTAACATAGTGGCCCCTCTTTTCTTTCCCCCAGGGCCTCTATCTGCATGTGTGTGAGTCTGTTTCACTTTGTTCCACATGGTTCTAATTTTCTTTTTCCTGTCTTATCCTTTTATTTTTTTATTTTTTTAAAGACTTTTTTTTTATTTGGCAGAGAGAGAGCACAAGTAAGCAGAGTGGTAGACAGAGGGAGAGGGAGAAGCAGGCTCCCCTCTGAGCAGGGAGCCCAAGGCAGGACTGGATCCCAGGACCCCGGGATCATGACCTGAGCCGAAGGCAGATGCATAACCAGCTAAGCCACCTAGGCATCCCAGTGTCTTATCCTTTTATAAGCTTTGTATCAGTTTAGATTTTTACTAAGTTTTTTTTTTTTTTTACTAAAAACTTATCCTTTTATAAGCTTTGTATCAGTTTAGATTTTTACTAAGTTTTTTTTTTTTTTTACTAAAAACTTATCCTTTTATAAGCTTTGTATCAGTTTAGATTTTTACTAAGTTTTTTTTTTTTTTTACTAAAAACTTATCCTTTTATAAGCTTTGTATCAGTTTAGATTTTTACTAAGTTTTTTTTTTTTTTTACTAAAAACTTATCCTTTTATAAGCTTTGTATCAGTTTAGATTTTTACTAAGTTTTTTTTTTTTTTTACTAAAAACTTATCCTTTTATAAGCTTTGTATCAGTTTAGATTTTTACTAAGTTTTTTTTTTTTTTTACTAAAAACTTATCCTTTTATAAGCTTTGTATCAGTTTAGATTTTTACTAAGTTTTTTTTTTTTTTTACTAAAAACTTATCCTTTTATAAGCTTTGTATCAGTTTAGATTTTTACTAAGTTTTTTTTTTTTTTTACTAAAAACTTATCCTTTTATAAGCTTTGTATCAGTTTAGATTTTTACTAAGTTTTTTTTTTTTTTTTACTAAAAACTTATCCTTTTATAAGCTTTGTATCAGTTTAGATTTTTACTGTTTTTTTTTTTTTTTTTTACTAAGGACTTGTTTTCTAGTTCACTAAGCCTGTCTTCTGCATTTCTTACACATTACTAAACTCAAAGTGTGCATAAATTTAGGTAGTCTGTTTTGCCATTCTAGAATCCCTATGTTAGTCTGTATTCCAGATGGCCATTCTCAAGTGAATATATGTTGTATATGATAAAGAGACATGTTTTAAGCAGTGATTTAGTAAATTTTAACCAAGGGTTTTATTTATACACTGACTATAATTATAGATATATTATGGGAATAGCTTAAATAAGACCATCATAATCAAATCACATAAACTCAATATATAACATATATTGGGATACAAGGACAAAACTTACATCCTCGAATCTATAAGACAGAATATATTCATATTCATGAAAAATTGGGGGGGACAATACTTAAAAAGCGTAAGATAAAGTAGAAAAGCATTTGGTAGTACTGTGAAAACTAGAGGAATTCCAATAATGTGAGCTACTGGGAGGATAAGATTCATGCAAGAGGCCTAAAAGATTTCCTAAAACAGGAATGTACAAAAGGATCATTCTAGACATGGTGATAAGGCCACTCTTCATAAACTGAGTAAATGAAATTTAAAGGGCAAAGGATATTAATGGAAATAATAGCTTACTTGTGTATTTTAATTCAGTAAATATTTAAACGTAAACCTATTTATACAATTTTAGTGTATTGTCCGTTAATGATGCTGACATAACTATTTAAACTATTTCATACTTCACAGAATTAAATAACATTAGCTTTTTTAAACCTGTTTTTATTTTTAAATGCTAACAACAAAACTGTCTATTTTCACAAATCTCTGATTAGTGGGCCATATTAGTCCATCTGATTTTAAAATGTATGAGCTAAATCCATTTATGTTTTAGTTATAGGAAAATGTGTAAGCACACTTGAAGATCCAAGTTTTTTTTTTTTTAAGATTTATTTATTTATTTTAGAGAGAGAGCATGAGCAGTGGGAGGGGTAGAGGGAGAGAGAGAATCCCCAATCCAATTATGGGCTATATCCCAGTACGCTGGGATCATGACCTGAGCTGAAACCAAGGGATGGATGCCTAACCGACTGAACCACCCCAGCTCCTCCCTAGTTTGCTTTTGAAAAGAGAAGTAAATATGAAATAAGCAGTGTCTGGACACAATTCCTTATTCTAAATTTATATTGGATTAGTTGTGATACGATAATAATTCAAAAATAAGAAAATAGTACTTAGCTGTGAATTTACAAACTTTTCCTTCTATTTCTACCCCCATTTTTAAAGATACGAAATGTTAAAATTCATGCAAAAGATGGTGAAAATGTATCAGTGGAGAGCACGTTCAAACAGGGACAGTGTTTAAAAGAAAAATTAAAAGACATCTGTTTGTCAGCCATCTATGTATTTACATATCTCTTTATCCATCCGCATTCCATAAAATCTGGGTCACAAATATTTCTTGTAGTACCCAAATTGTAAGTTTTATAAAATGTTATTTGCTTAGGTGTAGAAATCTTTGTGTCCTATTCAGCCATAAAATAATTCTGAGAACAGACCAAATTAGCACCAAAATTCACTCTTCTTTCTACAAAATTACAACTAGCAGAAAAAGCGAATAGTATTACATTGCACCTGCAGATCATTCTTTTCATTTGGGTTCCCATTTCGTGAATAATTAGGCACACATACTGAATTTTGAAATGTGACAAAATGTGCTTGCTAGGGTCAAATCTTTTAGCAAATATTTTAGGTATATGTTATATAAATATAACTGTTCAATATATCCTAAAGCAAGGTACTCCAAATTATAAATAATACTTACATTATTACTTGAAATGTGAACTTGTAAAATTTGTCAAAGGCATAGTAAAATAATAGTATGAATATTTAAAAAGTCATTATTAAGTATTATCAGATTAATCTTAAAGGATTCTGGAAGGTACTTAGCAAACCTTAAGTGATAATGTGTTGGTCCAGGACATTGTTTTAGAAAAAACTTTTTCTAAATGGTACAAATACGTGGGAAACAACTTTGAGATTTCCATTATTATATCTGGTTTCATGACTTACAAATTATTACACATTAATTAGACATTTATTTGGTGGAAATAACTAGAACATAAATACAAGTTAATTATAGAAATTTTTAATATATAAGAGATAAATGGAAGAAATAATAGTAACAGTTTAACAGGGAGTAATGTCTGAATTTCAATTTCCTCCTTTTCCATTGAGTGGGAAATATTTATCTGAAAGGGGTGCTTGAAATTGACACACAGTAGACATTACATATCTATACAAACTTATTTTTTCTTTTACATTTTTCCCAGGCAAAATAGGCACTAGGAATTATTACCCCATTAGTTCTATAACAAAAACATTAAACTACTCTTATCACAGAATCATAATGACATATGTCACCAAATAATGCACATATCTCCAAAGTCATGCAAATGAGTGATGTATTTAACCTTAAAAAAGAGCTATAAAAGTACCATGAAATAAATGATTTGGGATTTCCCCATATACATTTGATGAATAACATTATGGTTACATTTGATCATTTTATTCCTTAGAAATTAAAAAATTAAACAGAAATAACTCTCTGGGGTCCCATGTAATAAATGCCACCTTATTTTTTGAAGAGACCCAGGTGTAATTGAATTGTGTATGATTAGATTTTATTAAAGGTCCTAGGTATCACTGCAGTAAGCCAATAAAAAATGCATGTAATTTAAAGGAAGAAATAGAACTTTTTTTTTTTAAGTTAGAGCAACTGTTTAGAGCAGCTAAGCCTCACAACAAAATTAAGGGGAAGCTACAGAGATTTCCCATATACCTCATGCCTCACACATTCATAAGCTTTCTTGTAATTAACATTTCCTACCAGGAGGTTATATTTGTTACAGTTGAATGTACATTTATATAACCTAAACATCAAAAGCCATACTTGCTGCTGCCGTTCATTCTTGGTGTTGTACATTCTATGGGTTTGGACAAATTTATAATGGCTTATATCCATCATTATGGTAACATACAGACTGTTTTCATTTCCTTAAACTCTTTGTTATTTTGCCTGTTTATCCCTCTCTGCCCACCCTGAATTCCTGGCAACCATTGGTCTTTTTATTATCTGCCTAATTTTACTTTTTCTAGAATATCATATAGTTGAAGCTATGTGGTATGTGTTCTTTTTAGATTAGCCTCTTTAAGTTAGTAATAGGCATTGAAGTTTCTTCCATGTCGTTTCATGGTTTGATACTTCATTTCTGTTAAGTGCCAAATATTATTCCACTGTCTGGGTGTATATCGTCTTTCACCATTAAACATTGTTACCTGCGCGTTTTCAGTAGACCCCCTTTATTAGTTTGAGAAGCATACCTTTATTCCTAGTTGGTTGTCTTTTGTTGGTTTGGTTGATTGGTTTTTTTGTTTGCTTTTTTTTTTTTTTTTTTTTTTTTTTTAGAGACAGAGAGATTGAGAGTGAGAGAGAATGTACGAGCGGGGAGGGGCAGAGGGAGAAGGAGAGACAGAATCCCAAGCTGAGCTTGGAGCCTGACATGGGGCTCAATCCCATGACCCTGAAATCACGACCTGAGCTGAAATCAAGAGTGAAAGCGAGCATGCATGAGCAGTAGGGAGAGAGGGAGAGAGCATCTTACGTGGGCTCCATGCTGAGGTGGGATGCAGGGCTCAGTCTCACAACCTGGAGAGCATGACCTATGCCAAAATCAAGAGTTGGACACTTAACTGACTGGGCCACCTAGGTGCCCCTTGGTTGAGTGTTTTAACCATGAAAATGTATTGGAGCTTGTCAAATGCTTTTTCTGCATTTATTGAAGTAATGAGGTATCTTTTTGTCCTTCGTTCTATTAATATGTTACATTAATTGATCAAATTGAATGTTAATCTTGCATTCCAAGTATAAATTCACCTTGGTTATACTGGATATGACATTGCAGTAATTTAAGTATTTTTCTGTCCATTTAAAAAAGTACATTTATCTGTATTTTTGTTCTGAAGCCTTGATCTCTTTTTGGTATGAGGGTATTACTGGCCTCAGACAATAATTTGAAAAGTGTTACTTCTTTATTTTCATAACACTTTATGAACAGTTGGTATTAATTTTTTAAATATTTGGTGGAATTCATCATGAATTTTAAAAATTATTAATCCAATATAGCTACTTGTTACATATGTTTTATTTTCTATTTCTTCTTGAGTCAGTTTTCATAGTTTGTGTCCTAGGAATTTATCTTGCCCATCTAACTTGCATAATTTTTTTTTAAAGATTTTATTTATTTATTCGACAGAGATAGAGACAGTCAGCGAGAGAGGGAACACAAGCAGGGGGAGTGGGAGAGGAAGAAGCAGGCTCATAGTGGAGGAGCCTGATGTGGGGCTCGATCCCATAACGCCGGGATCACGCCCTGAGCCGAAGGCAGATGCTTAACCGCTGTGCCAGCCAGGCGCCCCTAACTTGCATAATTTTTTTGCATATAGGTGTTCATAGTATTCTCTTACAATCTTTTTAAACTATTTATGGTTGTTAGTGATGTATGCTTTTTCACTAATTTCCATTTTTAAAATATTAAGACTACATAAAAAAATTCAAAGAAATATGTAATTATAACTAGTTAGCAAGATTGGTGAAATCAGTGTACATTAGAAGTGGCATTTGTATGCACAATGACAGATACTTAGAAATAAAACTAAAATATAATTTATGAAATAATATAAAGTAATTAGGAATATATTTAACAAATATGTGCAAAAACTTTTTGGACAGAAATATAAAACTGCATTGAGAAACATTAAATATCCCCTACATATAATGAAGATAGAACGCTTTGTGAAAAAATCAATATAGAAAATATTAAAGATTTCCCCAAATTTAAATATTCTATGCAACCACATAGGTATTCTTTTATCATTTATTTTTGGTTTAATTTTTATTTTGTAAACTGACAAGGTATTTCTAAATACCACAGAATGTCCCAAATAACTAAAGTCTTTAAAGAAAATACATTTTTCCTTATCAGGTATCCAGATTTATTGTAAACCTATATTAAGATATTGAGGACTAAGTAGAAAAATCAATGGAACAGAATAAAAATTCCAGAGTCACACATATGGACACATTTTTATGTGTTAGAGGTAGTATTGTAGAAAAGCACAATAGTATTTATAATTAATTTTAGACAAATTACAGAATAGTAGAATACCGTTGTGAGCTTGGGGTAGGAAAGACTATTAAACATACAAATAATCATAAAGGGAAAAATTCTGACATTCTACATTTAAATTGAGAGCTCTGTTCTTCAAAAAATACGATAACATCAATATGGATGGAACTGGAGGGGATTATGCTAAGTGAAGTAAGTCAAGCAGAGAAAGACAATTATCCTTTGGTTTCGCTCATATGTGGAACATAAGCAATAGCATGGAGGACCGTAGGGGAAGGGAGAGAAATCTGAAGGTGGAAAAATCAAAGAGGGAGATGAACCATGAAAGACTGTAGACCCCAGGAAAAAAACTGAGGATTTCAGACGGAAGGGGGTTGGGGGGGGGGTAACAAGGTGATGGGTATTAAGGAGGGCACATGTTGTGATGAGCACTGGGTGTTATATGTAACTAGTGAATCACTGAACACTACATCAAAAACTAATGATGTACTATACAGTGGCTAACTGATCATAATAAAATACTATAATAATTAAAACAGGCTAAAAAATGGGAAAGAATATTTTCAATACCCAAAACGTCTGTATATATATTCTTTTAAACAAATCTTATTAAACAATAAGAAAAACAATTGGACAGTTAAATAATGGTGAAATATTAGAATTGTACAAAGTGGAAGTCCAAAAGACCAATCCACATATGATTAAATATTCAACCTCATTTGTAATAAGAAAAATATAAATTAAAACCTCATTTTTTGTCTTGTTTAGTCTTGATTATTATTTTTTTTTTCATCATGATAAGTGCATTCTATAATCCCCGTCACCTATTTGACCCATCCATGCACCCTCCCTCCCCTCTGGTAACCATCAGTTTGTTCTCTGTAGGTAAGAGTCTGTTTCTTGGTTTGTGTCTCTTTTTTTTCCTGTGCTTGTTTGTTTTGTTTCTTAAATTCTACAGATGAGTGAAATCATACAGTTATTTGTCCTTTTCTGACTAGCTTATTTTGCTTAGCATTATACTCTCTAGCTCCATCCATGTTGTTGCAAATGGCAAGATTTCATTCTTTTTATGGCTAAATAATATTCATATATATATGAATTAGTGGAAAACCTCAAATTTTTATTTTACATTCAAATGAAGTCAGAAATTTATGTTTGGTATTAAGTATTAGAAGATGTGGCTTATTAGAAGAACAAATTGCTGGTAAGTCAAAACAGCTTCAAGATTTAAGAAACAAAACAAATGAGCATGGTGGGGAAAGGAGGCAAACCATAAAACAGACTGAAGGTTGCTGGAGGAGAAGTGGGTGGGGTTGGGTTAAATTGGTGATGGGGATTAAGGAGGGCGCTTGTGATGAGCACCGGGTGTTGTATATAAGTGATGAAGCACTAAATTCTACACCCGAAACTAATATTACACTGTATGTTAACTAACTGGAATTTAAATAAAATAAAATTTTAAAAAGCTTCAAGAACCTGGTGGAAAATGGGATATTGCTTAGTGAAATTATGTGTGAATCTTGTAACGTAAGATCACTAGGCATATACCACCAGCTTATTCCTTTACATAACTAATAGTCAAGACAGCAATGTTTATAACAATGTTAGAATGGATAAATAATTGTTGCTATAATGCACAGAGAAGTAGGTGATGGTAAATATTAATTTGGTATGAATATCAGCTTGTATGAGATGAGGGTGTTAAGTAATAGAACTTGTTCATGAAACAGAAGATAGGAGCTACAGTACTACTTGATGGAGAGTTCCCTTCAGGCTACATTTAGTTGTAGTATAGTAGTATATTACTATATGCCACTACGACTACATGCTAACTACTACTTATTTAGAGGTAACTTTGTCACAGTCATTTGAGGAGCTTTGTCAAGCTACATGACTTCTCCAGTCCACAGAGTCCTCTTCATGGAGTACGCCAGCATGTGGGCATGGCTACTCTCACACTTCCTCTGACCATTCTTTCTCTCCCTGATATATACATGGGTCAATGAGTAGTGTCAAGAGAGCTTTGCTTCTTGTTCTACATGCATCTGTGACTAGTTTGGTATGTGACTGATGCAACCAAATCTATTTAATTCCTCAGTAAGAATGACAGCTAGGATATAGCCTTTCAAGCAATATTAGATCTCTAGTCATGCTCCAAAGAAGCAGAATCTGATGTTCTAATGTACATGCATTTCACGAATGAATTATCTAAGTATATGTATTCCATAATTCTCAGAAGTGATAAAATTCTCCTCAGTAAATCTTGAGAGCCTATGAAGGGTCACTTTTCTAGATGCTATGGATGTAATTGTATATAGAACTAAGTTTGTGGTTTTGTGATGCTTCAGTTATTTAAGAAGGCCTTCTGATTTGACAGTATGCATATGAAGTATACTGTCCGAAGACATCCAATAATGCAATCCAGTCTGTGTGCCACAAGCAGCTATTGTCAAACATTACAGGCAAATCCACTGTGTTGTGTACACAGGATATGTGTGCTGTTGATTATACATATATCCTGATTTGTTCCCTAAAAATTCACATCCAATTTTTGTACAACATGAATAAAATATGACTATGTGAAAAAGCCAAAGACTAGGAAATAGTATACAACAAGAATTTTTTTCAGGTCTACTTAGCTAAGAATGGAACATATCTTTAGCTTTTATTTTTCTTTATCCTACACAAATAGGAAAATTTGATCAGATACGTATAACATCAATGCAGAGTAAAAGTACTTTCAATAGAACAACACAGTAGAAAACAGAAAACAGTTTTCTGACCTAATTTCTTGAGGATGGACTTCGAGAGCATTTTCATTAGGGTGTTGCAATTTAATTTTGACACAGATGGGGGAATTACTGGGAGAACTCAGAGCCCACGGATCCTCTCCAGGCTTTAAACTTTCCGTACAACTCATTGAGAAAGTGAAAAGCATGAGTCAGATGGTAAGGATCCTAAATTTCTTTGAGAAGGATGGAAACTTTTTCAGACTTTTTTCCTGCTTCTCTCACTCTAGGCGATGCCTGAGCAAGCCAGGCAGTCATCTTGTGCATTCGTAGACTTGCAGCCCAATCCAGTCCTGCAGTTGTTGACCAATGACCAGGCCACTCACAATTGTAAGGAAGGGTACTGTCACACTGAGAAATTTTTTAAGCCATTCACTCATATATGTAGTAAGCACATTTTCAAGGCACACAATTTTAGGTGGTATAACTTACCCTACCTTCCCACCCCTCAAAAAGAGACAGTAAGATGTCCTTTCCAGGCACTTAAAAGCAATTAGAGAAAACAGTATATAAAACATCACAGCATATTATGTTTTATAATTACATATTTTATGTTTGTACTTGTAAAATGTTCTTTGAACACCCAAAAACCCATTGAAATCCATTGTTACTAAAGATATATTCCCAAGCATGCCATAAGCAATATCTGAAAAAATAACTAATGTACTATTACATTTAAAAACGTAACTAAATTCTTTAAAGAAGGCATATATTTTAAAATTGAAAACAATTTCTGATGAACTCATAGGAATTAAATAACTTACAGTTAGGCAAAGTACAGACGTGAATTATATCAGTGAGCTTTCTGTTTATTTTCTAAAGAAATTTAACTGTTAGTTACATTACTAAACCACATCCTTAACAATAACTATGCCATTAAAATGTGACATAAAAAAATTTGACATGAAGTATATTTTAAATATTCAATTTGCATAGACCTTATTGAGCTTATAGAGATATAAATGACTATAAGTGATTTTTTAAATAGTCTACCTATAATATAAATATATTTATATTATAAATACGGTCATTTTATTAGGCATTTGTATAGAACATTTTCTTCCCCCAATACATATACAATACACTTCATATATAGTATATTTATATATACTTATAAAGTATATATTATTTATATATTTGTGTTTGTGTGTGTGTGTGTGTGTGTGTGTGTGTGTGTGTGTATTCATGCAGGACAACATAATATATGCAGCATCTTCATCTCCTTGCAGATGAATAAGAGTATGCTCTTGTCCTTGATTTAATATTCACAGAAAATCAACCAACTTAAAGAGTAATATGAAAATATTTGTGTCAGCATTTTCAGTGTAATCATGGATTTCAGTACAGAAGTGTACAATTTAATGAGAATCCCTTCAAAATAAATCATAGCACTAGTGTACTGTAGAGAAGTATAGCTCATCATTGAAAAGTTCCAAAGAGGGAAAGTCATTTTTGATAAACAATATAGGTAGACCTTCATAAAAGAATGAAATGTGAACAGGGTCAGCTTGTCTGCACCTTCATGCATTTCTAATTATTCGCATTACAAAGTTAATATTGTCTGCTTTAAAAACAAGATTAAGACCAGAAATCTATTGCCACGAAGACATAGCACCCTTTGATCTGCTACTCAGTTCAAAGATATTGCTGTAAACAATCTTCAGTGTTTCCAAGGCTATTTGTTTATGTATATGTAGATATTTTTTGCTTGAACATAATTTTATATTTATGAAGCAAGTCAATTCTCTGTAAACAACTATGAATAGAAAACAAATACGGCTAGCGTCAAGTGAGAGTGGATTTTTGTTTTGATCACCTAAATTCTTTCTCAGCTTTATTTGCCTTTTGAGAACTACTGCTTTCTTTATGAATTATAATCCATGCCACACTTAGTGAAATTTGATTTCTTTCCTGTGTCAGAGAAAATTTTCTGTTCTGTCGAGAAGTACACAGACATCCAAAGTCAACCTCCCTAAGTTTAATTTTGGCATTTCTTAATATTATTATGATTGATCAATTTCTGGGTTCCTCTTAAATTATCTAAAATGTATTTTAAATTGTTAATCAATACATCTGACTTGCTCTTCAATTTGTAACAAAACTTGACAAAGCCATTTACTAAAGGCATGTAATAGAGCAAGACAGTCAAGGAATACCATTAAATCTTAAAGCATTTTGGTTAGTAGCCTGTTTGTTTCACAGAGAGGTGAGAAGGCACAATGTACACTAGGTTTACAAGGGTCATCCTAGTTATTTCTCTAACTTTTCCCAAACCCTGATTTTTTTTTTCCGAATTCAAGAGAAGCTCTCACGTTTATACTCATAGCTGTAATATGCTTCGCTATATTGAGGATTCATGTCCTATACTGAAAATTTTATAATTTCTCTCAAAATAGACATCAAATTTGCATGGAAATATTCTGCCATACATACTAAAATATATATGCATATATCATATAAAAGAAGAGAGGATGTCCTAGATACTCGATACATAAAAAAATATGTGAAGCAAATAGAATATTTACATAGCGTAGCAGTGTGCACAGTAAACCAGTAAGGTGCTACCTCCTCGCTCCATGCTTCACTGATCTGAATTTTAACGGAGAATTTTTAGTGTTCGGCTTAAATATTATCTTTTAATGAGACTTTAAGAAGTGATTTGCATAATCCTCAAGCAAAACATGCTGGATATTCAAAAGAGCCGGCAGTATTCTCTTTCAGTGTTCATATTAATGCAACTTCAAAAAGGACTGTTTATGACAACCAGACAAGAAAATAGAAATAGTAGTTAATCACTGTGTAATTACAAAATGTCCCTCATTATAATCCTAGCAATGTTTTACTCCAGACTTATACACCCATTGCCTCGCAGGTGTCTTCTATAATTAATTTATTTTGCTATCTCTTTTTAATACCTTTAAAATATAGAACAAATAGCGAGGTGGTGTAAAATGCTAGTGGAACTTAGGGCAAATGAGCTCTTTTCTACTTTTGTTGTTTTCTTAGGAAATAGTAAATACATGAAGTGTGTCTTACCATATCTTCATAGTTCTTAACTACCAGAATTAGAACAGAATAGTTAAAAGTCACAATTCAAAATCTCAATAGTTTTTTTTTTAGCTTTCCTTAATCTACCTTCAGTATTAGTTTTTCCATGATTTGTTGTTTTATCAAGTTAACTTGTATATGAAATAGGTGGAAATAATCAGTGAAAAGAATTTGTTCAAGCTAATATATATATTAAAGATATTTTAACAGAACAAAAATTAGAAAAAAGTGTGATCACACTTTATTTGAATTGTTTTATACTTAAAGGCTACAATATTCAGAGATTAGTTGTACATTTTGTAAATTTCAATTTTACACTTCACAAATATTTTTTGCGTCCATTTCCAGAGGTCTAATGTAGGGTTAGCAAACTGTTTTCATTAATATTTGCATTTAAAAGTAAAAAGAAACAAAATCAAATCAATTTTTATATTAAAACCTGCACATATCTATATGTAGATTACCTAAGGATTTAAAAAACTGGTTAATTATGAAGAAGTAAGCATATTAGGGTTCAGAGACACAAGGTGGATATGCTGTGTATTTGGAAATCCTGTGGACCAGTCTTCATATATTTTTGTAAAAAGTGCAGGTTAAATTTCTTAAGTTTTGAAGAATAATGAGAATGAATATGACTCAAGTTCCACCACCTAATCGTTGAGGAAACTTGAACAAACTAAGTTCTTTGTAAATTTTCTCTAATGTGAAATGGGAATAGTAATACCTCTAAACATAAGTGGGCAGGATAAGAATTAAATTATTAAATCAGAGCACCCTGGCCATAAAACACCCTTAAGCGATATGCTATTTTATGTAATTTTATTAGTAATAGGTGTTAAATTATTTTTTTAAAAACCCACAAAACTTCTTGCATGTTATAGAATGGAATTAGCTGTGGTCTTTAGCGCTCCCACTTATTAGCAGTGTGACTTGAAAATTAACTTGAACTCTCAGAGCCTTGATTGCTCAGCTTTAAACAAAAACAAAAAACCCATTTCACAGCTTTGAGGTTCTTTGGCCTGAATTGTTTGTGAACTGCACACTGGTGGGAAATTTGTAAATTATATTTCAATTAATACATCTCAGTTGACATGAGCATTTGTCTTAGCAAAGAAGAACTTCCAATTTCCAAAAGTTCCATGCCCATGAGCTTCATGGCTGCTTCCTTGTTTTTTAAAAACATTACAGAAGGGCATCTGGGTGTCTCAGTTGGTTTAGCATCTGACTCCTGATTTTGGCTCAGGTCATGATCTCAGAGTCATGAGATCGAGCCCCTTATTGGGCTCTGGGTGCTTAGTGCAGTCTGCTTGAAAATCTCTTTCCTCTCTGTCCCTCTCCCTGCTTGTGTCTGTGCTCGCTCACTCTCAAATAAAATATTTAAAAAATAAAATACAAATAAATAAAAATATAAACATGGCAGACACTGAATGTAGGAAAATAAGAGGGAGAATGAAGGACAACATTTATTCTAGTACTTTTGCAATAATTATTGTAGGCCTTTGTAAATATTCGAGTATTTTCCTCATTCCTACCCATCGACCTGTGTATCTATGTATCTATTTTCTGATCATCTTCAGCATCTTTCCATCCATTTTTCCTTTGTACTTGCTTTTTTTATTCCTCACTTACTCCCTTTCCCTCCCATAAAAAAAAATGGGATAATATGCAAAGAGTAGGATTTAATTGTATTTATGACTTCATAAGACCTTGAGACATCCAACGCATCATTCTGGTTTTATTTTGATTTACTTCAGTACTTTATTCTTCATTCAACATGGAGTAGTTTCACTGGTTAGTATATTCTAAATTCCCATGTGTTGTAGAGCAAAGCCAGTAGTATGATAAATTTAAAAATCTATTTTAGCTCAATTATTCCTAGACTGTTGTTAAAAACATAAATCCTAAAGGAAATCACCATAAATCATTTTTGTAAAAATACTCTTGCCACTTCCTTTAACAAAATTCCCAGACATTAATCTATAAAAATAAATACACATACATTCACTTCATGTTCAGTATTCATGGATTTCCTATTTGTTAAGTTTGCCTGTTAGACCAAATTTGTAGTTTGTAACCCCCAAAATCAGTAGTTGCTATATTTTGCCATCATTCGTGGGCATGGGCAGAACATCAAAAATTTGAATCACTCAGTGACCACGTTCCCATTTGAGGTTGAACAAGGTGACACTCCACCTTCTTGTTTCAGCTCTGACTGTAAATCAGTGTCTTTTCCGCAGTATATCTAGCGTCATGCTTTTCACATGTTTATACCTTTTGTTGGTGATTTTGCTGTTTCAAGTGTCCCCCAAGTTTAGTGCTAAATCTCTGTCCAGTGTTTTTAAGAGCAAGAAGGTCATGATGTGCCTTATGGAGAAAATAAGTTATACACCTATAACAACGTATAATATATGTATTATATATATATGTATTTTATTTGTATCAAGTGTATGTGAAGGATACTCTGTTATAAAACAGTCCTAAATACCCTTAAGCACGATTGCCATTGTTTAAATAATTGTTTAATAATACATTGTTTAAATAATACATAATAATATAAAATTATGGGGGCGCCTGGGTGGCTCAGTCGTTAGGTGTCTGCCTTTGGCTCAGGGCATGATCCCGGTGTTCTGGGATCGAGCCCCACATCAGGCTCCTCTGCTGGGAGCCTGCTTCTTCCTCTCCCACTCCCCTTGCTTGTGTCCCCTCTCTTGCTGGCTGTCTCTCTGTCAAATAAATAAAATCTTTAAAAAAATACATAATTATGTTACATATATAAATTATACATGTTAAGAGGATACATAACTATTAGTAATATGTTAAAATATAAAACTAATTACAAATATTTTGCATTTTTCTACAGTGAATTTAGCTGTCATCTAGAGTTCTCCCACTTGCTTTGTGACCCTAAAAAATTAACGGACCCTATCTGAGCCTTGATTTTTCAGCAGCAGAGTAATGGACTTTAAGGCATAAGTCATAGTGCTGTTGGGCGCAGTTCAATGTTAATAAATGAATAATATATGACATCCAGGAAAAGGAAGAGGAAATTTGCTGACCTGTATGCAAGGCCTCTCTGGAAATTGCTGAAATAACATCTATAGTGTGTAATGAAACTATGGAGAAGACTAACGTGGATTCATGAGATAACTGATTAAGTATAGTGGACAGCATTGTGAGGCTGAAAACAAAACAATTTATGGCCACATTACCCAGGGTCAGGAATATGTTAAACACTTCCTGGCTGATGTTGGCTGGTTTGCGTGTTTCAAAAAGTGATATGGCCTCAACAGCCTTAAGATTGCAGGTGAGGTCAGTTCTGCAGATCAGAAGGCTGCAGGATGGGGGTGGGGGGGACAACCTGATGAGTATTAAACAGTATTATGTGGAAGAGCAGGTTTTCCTCACTAAGATGGGCTCATTTCACAAGGACATTGGCAAACCAACTGTACAGTGAAAATGCCCTCCCAAATCCCTGGCTTAATCTTTCGAAGACAATGCTATTAATTAATTATAAGATGTGTTAAATAAGGTATCTTGAACAGACACACACAAAATAAGGTTTTATGTAGATGATGAAAGTGTTGTTACCAGAGGTTTGTAGGAAACTGACCTTTAATTTACCCTAGAAACAATAGTCTGTATTTGCTAATTCAGTGTTCACAATAACTTTATAGAACGTAACTCCCATGAAAAATGAGAATCTACCATGTATCCAGTAATGTATATGTAGTCATATTTATATATATATGTATTTGTAATTATATATATAAATTATATATATTCTATATATATATAAAATTATATATAATTATATATATAAAATTTAATATATAAAATATAAAATGTGAATCTGCCACGTATCCAGTAATGTATATGTAGTCATATTTATATACATATAATATATATTTGTATTATATATATTAGAGAAAATCAGAGAGAGAAAGTACAAGCAGGGGGAATGGCAGAGGCAGAGGGAGAAGCGGGCTCCCCCCTTAGCAAGAAGCCTATTGTAGGACTCGATCCTAGGACCTAGGGATCATGACCTGAGCCACCCAGGTGTCCCACATATATATATATTTTAAAAGAAAAACGTGAACAATCCTAACTTAATCAGTGTCATAGAAGTTGTACAAGTGAATTACTTTTATGATTAAATTTAAAGTCCCTTGTATGTGAAATGGTTTCCAATTATTTGCTTTTACAGAAGTTGAAAGGATCAAATCAAGTTGGTAGCTTGATATATCATTAAAAATACTTTAAGATTACTGTTTTCCTTTTATCATGTAACTTGCAAGTTGTCAAATAATTGCCAGCGATTCTCGAAAGGTATTAAATGTTGCTTTGTGTTTTTTTTCTAACTGGATAAAAGTGGATATTAAATAAACTATTACTTATGTTAACGGATACATTTAGAAAAAGTGATAAAATAATGTCAGTATAAATTAAATGAAATGTTTATAAAAATTCTGAGATATAAACATTTTTAAATATTTAAACTTAGTATAAAAACATTTAGTACAAACAATGTGTAGGTGAAATATATTTTTTAAAACTTATTTAAGTAGGCATAGGAAAAGAAACAATTTGAAGTGATAAAGGAAGTCTCACTTCATTTATCTCCATGTAGTGATCCAATTTCCATGATCCCCTCATTTTTTTCCATTGACTATCTAACAACTTTATAATTTGTTAGATTTATAAATGTAATTATAAAATATAAAATGTGGGGCGCCTAGGTGGCACAGCGGTTAGGCGTCTGCCTTCAGCTCAGGGCGTGATCCCGGCTTTATGGGATCGAGCCCCGCATCGGGCTCCTCCACTATGAGCCTGCCTCTTCCTCTCCCACTCCCCCTGCTTGTGTTCCCTCTCTTGCTGGCTGTCTCTCTCTCTGTCGAATAAATAAATAAAATCTTTAAAAANNNAATAAATAAATAAATAAATAAATAAATAAATAAATAAATAAAAAATATATAAAATGTATAGATGGACATGAAATAGGTATGTCCATTTCTGACCATATCTTTTCTTGGCCTAATAGTACTTTGAAACCATTATGGCCCTGAACAAAGTATTTACATATGTTAGAGTGACTCTTCTCATTTTTGGGTTCTATAAAGTTGACTTAGTTATTTGCAAATTCTATATAAAAAAAATCAGAACATTTTTCACAGCAGTCAAAAAGCTTAGCGTTTAACTGGGATTTAAATACTCATAAACAGCGAAATTTATCCATTCATTTAAAATTTATTTCCTGTCTTTAATCCATTCTTTTGAAAAAAGTTTGTGTAGAAATATATATAGAAATATATACACACACACACACACACACACACACACACACAGGGGCGCCTGGGTGGCTCAGTCATTAAGCATCTGCCTTTGGCTCAGGGAGTGATCCCAGCATTCTGGGATCGGGCCCCACATCAGGTCCTCTGCTAGGAGCCTGCTTCTTCTTCTCCTACTCCCCCTGCTTGTGTTCCCTCTCTCGCTGGCTGTCTCTCTCAAATAAATAAAATCTTAAAAAAAAAGTGTATATATATATATATATATGTGTATATATATATATTTTTTATACACACACATATATATATACATGTATATATGTGTGTGTGTGTATATATATATATATATATATACCCATCATCCAGACAATGCTCCATCTGTGTGTTCTTGTGTGTTTGCACACTGAATATTCATATAGCCATCTGCTTACACCAGGTAGCCTGTCTACTCCATTCCCCACTTAAGCGGCACCATTACTTCCTGTTAATCCATTGAGGAAAGATTTGGGTTTGAGGGGCAAACTCGTCTCAACTCCAAGCAAGCGCTGCAGGCCACTCACTGCCTACCCAGTTGTCATCTGTACCTCATGACTACAGTCTTTAATTTTTTGAATTGTTTTCTCTGTCAGGCATACACATGTTTTGTGTGGTTGGCCCCTAGGCCCTTCAGTGTGGTTAATATTAATGTGAATAACTTAAATTTTTTTTCTAATACAGTTTCCTGATGGGATTGCTGTAGAATAAGGGAATGATGTGATCAATCAGTACATAATCCTACAATCTTACTGCAATGCCAAATCTGTTTAGCTAGAATCAGTGGTTTTGGTTTTAAACAGAAAATCAAATTTATAAAATACATTTGGCCAGCACCAAGTTAGCTCTGAAGAAGGGAATGAGTCAGGCAACCTAGTGGGCATAGTCTGGTTCTGGATGGCTGATGACTCCCAGACACATTAATCAGCATGCCCACCCTGATGTAAGAAATAAGGCTCTGTGGGTTCAGACAGTCTTAATTAAAGCAAGCCATCAGACCTGGGAAACGTTCAGCTGCATCTCATTAATTTCAGGTTACACATAAGTTAAGGATTGCTCCATAATGAGTCTCAGCCGTGAGTTACAGATGTTCAGTTTGTTAGAGTAACCTTAGCCAGTCTCACTTAAGCGGATCTAGCATAGATGCACTGAGTTAGTATAACAAGGAATATTTGACAAGGGTCCAAATTCCCAGACATCCTTAGGGCTACTACATGCCACGGGCGATAATGCTTCCTCTCCAATTTCAAACTCGATTTGGCCTATATTTAGTCCAATATGTTAGATCAAATGATTAAAATTCATAACATTCACTTGGTTGTGGCATATTATCATTTTTATGTATCATTGGATCTGATTTCCTAGTAGTTAAGAATGTTTGGGACTATGTGCGTGATGGGTATTAATTTTACAGGGTTTTTTTTTGTTTTGTTTTTTGTTTGTTTTGTTTTGTTTTTGGTAATAATTTTGGCTTTGATACCAGGGTAAAGCTCTCCTTATAAAGTAAAAAGTACCTCCTCCTCTTCTATTTTCTTTAAAAAGTTGTGAAAAATTGGAGCTATTCTTTCCTACCTACTCAATTGAATTTACCAGTGAAATTAGTTGGATCTATAGTTTTCTTTGAGGAAAGGTTTTGATTAATAATTCAATTCTTTTATAGATGTATGGTTTGCCACATATGATTGTTTATTCTGTTTTGATGTTTTCTTATGTCATTTATTTACTCTAAGTTGTCAAATTAGCATAAAGTTATTCATGTGCTTAATATCTGTAGGAGATAGAGTTTTATGTAATATTTTATCAATATTAATATTGTATTTGTCTAGTGTTTTCTATCAACATTAACCTTTCAAAGTATCAAATTTTCATTTATTCCATTTTGTGTGTGTTTTTTTTTTTACCTGTTATTCGTTCTTACCTATATTCTTATTTCTATTTCTCTGTATTATTATAGCTTTATTTTGTTCTTCCTCTCCTAGGTTCTTAAGGAAAAATCTTTTTTTTTTAAGATTTTATTTATTTATTAGTATGTCCGAGTGGGTAGAAGTTCAGAGGGGGATGGACAGGGAAAGAATCTCAAGCCAAATCTGTGCTGAGCACAGAGCCCCATGCAGGGCTTAATCTCATGACCCTAAGATCATGACCTGAGCAGAAACCAAGAGTGGGTTGTTTAAATGACTGAGCCACCCAGGAGCCCCATTGAAAAATCTTTGATAATTGATTTCATAACTTTCTCCACCGAAGGCATTATAAATGTGTCTATAAGCTATAGTTTAGTGGCATTTCCACAAGCTTTGATAATTTATATTTCCCTTTTCATGTAGTTCAATGTATCTTGTAAGTTCGGTTACATTTTCTTCTATGACTTATGGATTGTTCAGTAAAGTTGTATTAAATATCCAAATATTGGGATTTTTTCCTGGATATTGAATTTATATTCATTTTTTTATAAATATTATTTTGTTATTTTAGTCACCATACAGTACATCCCCAGTTTTTGATGCAATGTTCCATGATTCATTATTTGCATATAACACCCAGCGCACCATGCAATACGTGCCCTCCTTAATAACCATCACCGGCCTATCCCAATCCCCCACCCCCCTCCCCTCTGAAGCCCTCAGTTTGTTTTCCAGAGTCCACAGTCTCTCATGGTTCATTCCCCCTTCTGTTTACCCGCCTTCATTCTTCCCTTCCTTCTCCTACTGATCTTCCTATTTCTTATGTTCCATAAATGAGTGAAACCATATGATAATTGTCTTTCTCTGCTTGACTTATTTCACTTAGCATAATCTCCTCCAGTCCCGTCCATGTTGCTGCAAATGTTGTGTAATTGTTCTTTCTGATGGCTGAGTAATATTCCATTGTATATATGAACCGCATCTTCTTAATCCAGTCATCTGTTGAGAGGCATCTCGGCTCCTTCCACAATTTAGCTATTGTGGACAATGCTGCTATGAACACTGGGGTGCATATGGCCCTTCTCTTCACTACGTCTGTATCTTTGGGGTAAATACCCAGTAGTGCAATTGCAGAGTAGCTCTTTTTTAACTTTTTAAGGGACCTCCACACTGTTTTCCAAAGTGCCTGTACCAACTTGCATTTCCACCAACAATGTAGGAGGGATCCCCTTTCTCCACATCCTCTCCAGAATTTGTTGTTTCCTGCCTTGTCAACTTTTGACATTCTAACTGGTGTAAGGTGGTATCTCAAGGTGGTTTTGATTTGAATTGCCCTGATGGCTAATGATTTTGAACATTTTTTCATGTGTCTGTTAGCCATTTGTATGTCTTCATTGGAAAAGTGTCTGTTCATATCTTCTGCCCATTTATTGATTTGATTATTTGTTTCTTGTGTATTGAGTTTGAGAAGTTCTTTGTAGATCTTGGATACTAGACTTTTATCTGTAGTGTCATTTGCAAATATCTTCTCCCATTCCGTGGGCTGCCTCTTAGTTTTTTGACTGTTTCATTGGCTGTGCAGAAGCTTTTTATCTTGATGAAGTCCCACAAGTTCATTTTTTCTTTTGTTTCTCTTGCCTTTGGAGATATGTCATGAAAAAAGTTGCTGCGGCCGATGTCAAAGAGGTTGCAGCCTATGTTCTCCTCTAGGATTTTGATGGATTCCTGCCTCACATTGAGGTCTTTCAACCATTTGGAGTTTATCTTTGTGTATGGTGTGGGAGAGTGGTCAAGTATCATTCTTTTGCATGTAGCTGTCCAATTTTCCCAGCACCATTTATTGAAGAGACTGTCTTTTTTCTACTGGATGATTTTTCCTACTTTGTCAAAGATTAGTTGCCCAAAGAGCCGAGGGTCCATTTCTGGGTTCTCTAGTCTGTTCCACTGGTCTATGTTTTTGTTTCTGTGCCAGTACCATGCTGTCTTGGTGATCACAGCTTTGTAGTATAGCTTGAAATCCGTCAACGTGATGCCCCAGCTTTGTTTTTCCTTTTCAACGATTCCTTGGTGATTCGGGGTCTTTTCTGGTTCCAAACAAATTTAAGGGCTGTTTGTTCCAGTTCTTTGAAAAATGTCATTGGTATTATTATTGGAACGGCACTGAACGTGTAGATTGCTCTGGGTAGCATAGACATTTTAACTATGTTTATTCTTCCAATCCATGAGCATGGAATATTTTTCCATCTTTTTGTGTTTTCTTCAATGTCTTTCAAGAGTGATCTGCAGTTTCTAGAAGATAGATCATTTACCTCTCTGGTTAAGTTAATTCCAAAATAACGTGTGATTTTTGGTGCTATTGTAAATGGAATGGATTCCCTAATTTCTCTTTCTTCCATCTCATTATTCATGTATAGGAATGCAACTGATTTCTGAGCATTGATTTTGTATCCCGCCACATTACTGAATTGCTCTATAACTTCAGGTAGTTTGGGGGTGGAGTCTTTTGGGTTTTCTATATAGAGTATCATCTCATCTGCGAAGAGAGAGAGTTTGACTTCTTTGCCAATTTGGATACCTTTTATCCCTTTTTGTTGTCTGCTGTTTCAAGGACTGCTAGTACTATGTTGAATAATAATGGCAAGAGTGGGCATCCTTGTCGTGTTCCTGATCTTAAGGGAAAGGCTTTCAGCTTTTCCCCGTTGAGAATGATATTCACTGTAGGCTTTTCATAGATGGTTTTTATGAAATTGAGGAATGTACCCTCTATCCCTACAGATCAACAGAACTAGAAGCTGGTTCTTTGAAAGAATAATAAGGAAAGGATGCTGTATTTTGTCAAATGCTTTTTCTGCATCAATTGAGAGGATCATATGGTTCTTGACTCTTTACTTGTTGATGTGATCTATCACACTGATAGATTTGCAAATGTTGACCACGCTTACATCCCAGGGATGAATCCCACTTTGTCTTGATGAATAATCCTTTTAATGTACTGTTGGATCCTATTAGCTAGGATCTTGTTGAGAATTTTGGCATCCATATTCACTAGGGATATTGGTCTGTAATTCTCCTTTTTGATGGGGTCTTTGCCTGGTTTGGGGATCAAGGTACTACTGGCCTCATAGAATGAGTTTGATAGTTTTCCTTCTGTTTCTATGTTTTGAAACAGCTTCAGGAGAATAGGTATTATTTCTTCTTTGAATGTTTGGTAGAATTCCCTGGGGTATCCATCAGGCCCTGGACTCTTGTTTTTGGGGAGGTTTTTGATCACTGCTTCAATCTCTTCATAATTAATCAGTCTGTTTAATCAATTTCTTCCTGTTTCAGTCTTGGTAGTTTATAGGTTTCCAGGAAGGCACCCATTTCTTCCAGGTTGTTTAATTTATTGGCGTAAAGTTGTTGATAAAAATTTCCAGTGATCCTTCCTATTTCATTGGTGTTTGTCATGATGTCTCCCTTTTCACTCATAATTTTATTAATTTGGGTCCTTTCTCTTTCTTTTGAATAAGTCTGGCCAGTGGCTTATCGATCTTATTTATTCTTTCAAAGAACCAGCTTCTAGTTCTGTTGATCTGCTCTTCTGTGCTCCTGGTTTCTAATTCATTGATCTCTGCTCTAATCTTGATCACCTACCTTCTCATGCGTGGGTTAGGCCTGTTCTTCTGTTCCAGCTCCAGCTTCTTGAGGTGAGAATATAAAAACTGTATTTTAGAATTTTCTATTATTTTGAGTGAGGCTTGGATGGCTATGTATTTTCCCCTTAGGACCACTTTGCATTGTCCCATAAGTTTTGGACTGATGTGTTTTCATTCTCATTGGTATCCAGATATTGTTTAAACTGATTTTTAATTTCCTGGTTTACCCAATCATTCTTGATAGGATGATTCTTAGTTTCCAAGTGTCTGAGTTTCTTCCAAATTTTTACTTGTGATTGAGTTCCAGTTTCAAAGCATTGTGGTCTGAGAATATGCAGGAAATAATCTCAGTCCTTTGGTATCGGTTGAGACCAGTTTTGTGATCCAGTATATGGTCTATTCTGGAGAAAGTTCCATGTGCATTTGAAAAGAATGAGTATTCTGTTGTTCTGGGGTGTAGTGTTCTATATATATCTATGAGGTCCATCTGGTCCAGTATATCATTCAAAGCTCTTCTTTCTTTGTTGATTTTCTGCTTAGGTGATCTGTCTATTAGTGAGAGCGGAGTGCTGAGGTCCCCTACTATTAACGTATTATTATCGATATGTCTCTTTATTCTGGTTAAGAGTTGGCTTGTGTAGATTGCTGCTCCCCTGTTGGGGGCATAGATATTTATAATTGTCATATCCACCTGTTGGACATATGCTTTAAGAATAATATAGTGTTCTTCTCTCTCTCTAACTACAGTCTTTAGTTTAAAATCTAATCTGTCTGATATGAGAATTGCTACCCCAGCTTTGTTTTGAGGTCTATTGGCATGAAAAATGGTTTTCAATCCCTTCACTTTCAGTCTGGATGTATCTTTAGGTTCAAAATGAGTCTCTTGTAGACAGCAAATGGATGGGTCATGTCTTTTTATCCAGTCTGGAATCCTGTGGCCTTTTATGGGAGCATTTAGGCCATTCACATTGAGAGTGATTATTGAGAGATATGATTTTAGTGATGTCATGTTGCCTGTGAAGTCTTCGTTTCTATAGAATGTAAATTTCTGTTCTGTATCACTCTTGGGGCCATTTTACTTTTATAGAACACCCCCTTAATATCTCATGTAGGGCTGTTTTGGTGGCTTTGAATTCTTTCAGTTTCTGCTGATCCTGGAAGGTCCTTATCTCTCCATCAATTCTGAATGACAGCCTTGCTGGATAACGGATCCTTGGCTGCATGTTCTTCTTAGATAGAGCTTCGAAAATTCCCTGCCAACACTTCCTAGCCTGCCAGGTCTCTGTAGACAGGTCTGACATTATTCTGATATTTTTCCCTCTGTACGTAAGGATTTTCTCCCCACTGGCTGCTTTCAAGATTGTATCCTTGGATCTAATGTTTGCAATTTGCACTATTACGTGATGTGGTGTAAGTCTGTTCTCATTGACCTTGGGACGGGTCCTCTCTGCTTCTTGGACACGAATGCTTGTTTCCTTCGCCAGATTAGGGAAGTTCTCAGCTATAATTTGTTCAAATATCTCTTCTAGACCTCACTCTTTCTCCACCCCCTTGGGGATTCCAATGATTCTGACATTGGAATGTCTCATTGAGTCAGTAATCTCCCGTAATCTGCATTCTTGAGATTGGATTTTTTTGAGGCAAGTTTCTGTTTTAACTTTCTTTTCTACCATCCCATCCTCAATTCACTAATTCGTTCTTCTGCCTCATTTACCCTGACTGTCAGAGCATCCAGTTTAGACTGCATTTGATTCATAGCATTTTTAATTTCTGCCAGACTCGCTCTCATTTCTGCCCTTAGAGATTCTATATTCTTGTTAATATTTTTATTAATAGTTTTTTCAAGCCTACACATCATCTTGACCATTGTTACAATGAACTCCATTTCTGATAATTTGGTTATATCCATATCCATCAGTTCTGTCGCAGAGGCCACAGACTCATTATCTTTTCTTTGTTGGGGGGAATTTCTCCTTCTCGTCATTCTGATGAGTGGTTGTGGGGAAGTCCAGAGCCCAAATTATTGACTAGGACACAGGTAGTGTGCACTTGTTTTATAGGGACCTTAGGGATGTGGGCTTCTGGATTTTTCAGCCTGCCTTCTTGGGGAGGAGCCTGCCATGCTGAAATTCAGGCAATCCTGTTTGGGTGGAGTTGCCCATCCCCTGCGAGGGGGGATGGGGATGGACAAACGTGAGCTGGTATTTCCAGGCTTTTGTTCTCTGGTGGCTTTCCCTGGCGGTTTTCTGTGGCTCTTCTGAGAGTCAGAGCAGCAGTGGCCGAATCCTAGCCTCTGTCTCAGAACAGAGAGATCGCAGTCCGCTCTCCACGGAGCTCTCTTGGCCACTTTAACTCTGTTTCTATCGGTGCTGCTAAAAACTCTGCAGTGTCCCAGGATGTGCGCCCCACAGTTGGTTTCCCAGCCCTCACTTCTAAGGCCGGCTCGTCTCTGTCCTTTGTGCTTCTAACACCGCCAGCCACCCCCAGTTCCCATGCATGCTCCCGAGCTCCCTGTTTAAGTATGGTTCGCGTGCGCTCTGGGGCACTGTGTGCACTCCCGAGCTTTCGGTTTCAGTCTAGTTCGAGTGTGCAGTCTGGAGCTCGGGTTTTCAGTCTGGAGCTCGGGTTTTCAGTCTGGTCACACGTGCATTCCCAGGCTCACGGTCTCAGTCTGCTCTCTCACGGGTGCCGGTCTGCGAGTCCGGCCCGCTCCCCAGGGCAAGTAGCCACTGCCTCCTGGCGCCCGAGCACATCAGCTCCCTCCCCCTTCCATTTATCCTCTGATATCTGTGTGCGGATTCACAGCTCCCTGCTTCGTACCCCAATATTCAGCACTGGAGATGTTCATTTGTAGAGATCCAGATGTATCTTCCTGTGTCTCAGGCTGATTCCGTGGGTGTTCAGGATGGTCTGGTAGATAACCAGCTCGACTCAGGGAACCAGCTGAGAAAGGGGTCCCCTACTCCTCCGCCATCTTTTCTCCTCCTTGCAGAAAGTGGTTACTTTTCTGTTCATAGAGTTTCTGCTGCTCTTTTCTTCGTTTTTCAGTTGCATTCATAGGTATTCAGAATGGTTTGATAGCTCTCTCGCTGAATTCCTGGGACCAGACGAACTTTAGGTCTCCTGCTCCTCCGCCATCTTGGAACGTCCTTCTAGAAACTTCTACATTCACACACCTCTCAATGATCCAGCAATGATTATCTGGTTGGTGGATATTCCGTGGCCTCTTCTCACCTACCTCCCGTCCTTTCCGCTTGTTCCCTGCTTGTCAGCACCTTCAAATCCTTATGCTTGTTCAGAAAGTTCTGAGCATGTACGATGGAAATTTTCAAGAATATATACAGTGGATTCTCCAATTTCCACGTATTTCCAGGCTGGCCAAGGAGACTCCTGAAGTAGACACCAGAATCACCATTGAGAAGGGAGGACACTGATGCTGGAGTCTCTGGGTACCTGATTATCCCTTCGTCCCGGCGCGGGAGCAGTGGGGGCGGGCACCGGAGCCTGGTGGCGCTGGCCACAGGTCGACTCCCACCATCCCCACTGCAGTTGGTCTAGTAGTTTCGGAAGCCCATCTCCAGCTCTGCAGTGAGCAAGTTGGAGTGAATGAGAGCCAGCGACCGTGCAGTGCATGCATGCCGAATTTATATTTTTCACTTAATCGTTTTGATACTTTTTAGGTAAAAATTTTAATCTTGAAGCTTATTAGATTACATCTTTATAACTTTTAAATATGCTATGTAAGATCTTGTGTATTTAAAAAAGAATTTATAGCCTAAATTAGGATATGTGGTGAGTGTTCAATGTACACTTGAAACAATATATCTTCTGTACTTTAGTATAATATTTATATACTCAATTAAATCAGTTTTCATAGCGTTTATTCTACACTCATTTTTTTCTATTTCTATCAATTACAGAGGGAGAGTAGTTAAACACTCCATCTGTAATTTGGAGTTGTCCATTTCCATCCCAGGAGCTATCTGGTTTTGATTCACGTATGTTGACATTCTCATATGTATATGTAGACTTCAGGTTGTAATGTGTTCCTAGTGAACTAGTTATTTTACCATTATGAAGAATTCTGTCATCTTGGGAAATACTTCCTGTCTTGAAGTATACCTTGTCTGATATAGTCATATCAGCTTTTTCTACTTTTTGACTACTAGAAACAACCTGCTATGAGTTTTTGAGTACAAGTGTTTATGTGGACACATGTTTTCATTTCTATGGGGTAGATAATTAGGATTGATAAGTTTTTTGTTTTTTGGTGTTTTGTTTTGGCAAATTGACAATTTAAAAAAAGTTTTAATATTCAGCAGATTGCTAGGTTTTAGGGTATGCTTAACTTGATGAGACATGACAGTACCACTTTCCACTCGCACCAGCATTTCATGTGATTTCTGGTTGCTCTAGTCAGCAGTTGGTGTGTATGTACATATAAAACTTAGTGTTTAGGCATACTCATAGATATGTCATGGCATCCTGTTGTAATTATAATTTGCATTTCCCCGATGACTTTTTGTTGAGCAACTTTTCATGTGTTCTTTTCCCTTTAGCTGTTCTTTGGTGGTGTATCTGTTAAAAGTTTTCTACATGTCTGGTAAGTTTTTCTTAATGAATTGTTAAACTTATTTATATATATTCTGAAGACACTGTATCAGGTAATGGTTTTGTAACATTTTCTACTGGTCTTTAGCTTTACTTTCTATTTTGTTAAGAATGCTTTCAAATAGGGAAAAGTGATGAAATCCAATTTATCTATTTTTCTTTTATAGTTTGTTTTGTGTATCTTCCTTATGAAATCTTTTCAATGAAAATAGGAAATTCTCTTACATTTTCTCCTAGAAGATTTTATAGATTAAATGGAAAAGTATAGGTTGATTAATTTCAAGGTAATTTTTGTCATCTTTGTATATAGCGTTAAGTAAAAGTATAATGTAAGGTTATCCATTTGTCCCAGCAACATTTGATGAATATATTAGTCTTAATTCATTGAAATGTCTTGACACCACTGTTAAAAATTAACAAGCATACATAAGTAGGCCTACCTCTTCTTATTCTACTTCATTATTTTATATTATTTTGACTTTCAGTTACATATATTTTATTTTTAGTAGCTTCTTTAGAGTTCACATTATACATCTTCGAATTTTCAACATTTAAGAGTTAGTATTTATTCTACTTTCCACTTCACTCTTGATTCCAAATTCCCACTTTTTCTTATTTCATACTTGACACTTTACATGCTCTGTGCTGTTCTCTTTGACTATTGTTTTCCTATCTGTCCCTTCCACACACTGTTGAAGTTCCACCTTCAATGCTACTCTTTGCCTTCAGGAGATCAATAGAAAAAATACTGTTATTTTTCTGATATATTTGCCATTTCTGATGCTTTTCTGAATTTCCATCTGGTGTCATTCTTTTTCTGCCCAAAGAACATGATTTAGCATTTCTTCTAGTACAGGTCTGTGGCCTGAATCTTCCACTTTTATTTAACTATAAATTTTCCTTCTCATTATTTTTTTTTCCTGGATTCTGTGTTGAAACCTCTTTTGGCATTTTAGCAATAACACTGTGTTGCCTGTGGCTTTTGTGGTGTCTGATGAGAAGTTAGCTGTCATTCATTTCAATGTTGCTCTGTATGTGATAGTTCTTTTGTTCTCTGGCTGTTTTCAAGAATTCCCCCTTTATTTTCCAGCAGTTTTACTATGATGTGATTTTCTTGGTATTTATCCTGGTTAGCATCTGCTGAAATGCATGGATCTGTAAGTGGATGTTTTAAATCAAATTGGGGGGGGGGTGGTCATTTTTATTCAAACATATTTTTGTTCTTTTTTTTGCTCCAATCGTGGTCCTCTCTTTCTGTGATTCCAGCTATGGGTTGGTTAGACCCTCATTGGTGATCTTTTCTTCAGTCTTTATCTCCATACCTTGAGATGAGACCATTTCACCGATGGGCTTTGTAGGTCTCTGATGATTTCCTCTCCTCTCCAGGCTCCTGTTCACAATATACAGTGGATTTTTTTTCCATTTTGTATATTGTACTTTTTGGTTCTGAAATCTGTTATCATTTGTTTCCATTTATGTATTGCAGTTCCCAAACTGTTTACTCAGTAAGGTCATGTTTTCCTTTAATCCTTCAAAATATTTATAGTAGCTGCTTGAAAACCTATGTCCTTCAACACAACATATGAATCCTCTTGATACCTGCTTCTATTTTCTATTAATCTTGACCAAGTAAGATTTTTTTGCTTGGCATAGAAAGGCTGGTTGAATTATTTTTTTAAAGTACTTTTAAGATACCCCCACACTATTTCTAGGCTTGCACAATTTCTGAAAATAAATGTTTAAATTCTTGTCTTGCTTCCTCTGTATACGCAATGTTGATTTTTCTTTAATGCCTTCCAGATTTCTCTTTGCATCTTTCTTTCAGCAAATTGACTTTTTTTCTTTCCAACATTTTTCTTTCATTTTGTATTTCTCTTGTTGCAGTTACCTAAACTTACTGTTTTGTGGTCTTTGTTTTGAAAATTTGGGGCCGTTGTATCTTGAAAGAATTCCTCAGACCTTCTCTTCTCTCTTCTCCTTCTATCAATAAAATAAATGAACATTAACTTTCTGATTCTGTCCCACAGCTTTTGAATGCTGTTTTGATTTGATCTTTTTTAAATTTTCCATTTCATCTTGAATAATTTTTTACTTATCTTTAAGTTCAATGCAGTCATTCCTTACTGGTGTCTGGTCTAGTGGAGAGACTGTTAAATTTTTCTTAGAGTAAGTATAAGCTCTAGACATCAGTGAGAAAACCAGATGATCTGTGTGTTATTTATGTCCAGAAATAGGTGTGCTACCTCCTCCTTTGTGAGGCCATTATTCTGGAGTATTTAGGTTAACGTGATTGGTGGTTGAAACACGTTGTGTCTTGTAGGCAGTGTTTTGATGTCTTTGTCATTGTCTGCCATTCCAGCACACTGTACATTCATTTAGTGATGGGCCATCATTTTGTGTACTCATTGTGAGTTCTGGATCTCTGGAGAACTTTCTTAGTGTTTCTGTCATTTTTCCCTCATGTCTCCCATTGTTCTTGCATTGTTGAATCACAGAGAATGATGTTCTTCCCCAGTGGTAGATGCTGTTGCTATGCACATGGTGTTATGGTATTGCTGTGCTTATGTTTGGGGTGGGGAGTTCTTGGCTCCCCTGGCTCATCCCAGTCTTCACCAGGGAGTGAAGCTTCTCAGTGTTCCTGCTTCTGTTCTGGGCAAATTCTTCAGCAAATTCTGCCCAGTAGCTAACATAGGTCTCCCGTAAGGAGTATGTTACCTCCACCTTTGCTCAACAATAAGAGTGCACTGCTTTATATCCCTGGTTGCATATGGTCTTGTCTCTATCCATATCCCTGTAGGCCCGTGTGCGAGAATGGGCCTTTCTCTTTCTCCACTGGCATCAGACCACCTCTGGCATTCCACCAGCACTAAGGAAATACTTTACTCTTCCCCTTGACCCCCCATCTTTCTACTAAAAATTTAATGGAAGCACATGTAGAAAAGTTTGTGATTAAAGACCCGCTCTCCTTGTGCTTAGGACTCCCTGTCGCTTTGAACTGCTCCTCAGACTTAGTTTCCCTTTAGAATACCGTTAATTAAAAAAAAAGTACCTGTGCCCTGCCAAAGTGCTGTAGTTCTTATGTTTCTTTTCTGTTTAGAAGAGATTATCACTCCTTGCAATTCAGTTGCCATAAGTGACTTGCAATTTCAGCTCTTGGATCAGTTCCAAAAAAAATTATGTTTTTGTGTTTTATCCAGCTGTTTCTCATCTTCAGTTTGAGAGTGATGTTCTCTTGCAGTTTTCTGTATGCAGGGTGGGAGTATCACTCCTTTCTTGTGTACTTCAATGTTACTTTAAATAAAACAAGAGCTTGCTTTACACAGCTAATATTTGGGCTTTAGATTTTTCTCACTTATCTATAACTCTATGGCTAATCTTTTCTTGTTCTTCTGCCTGATTAATACCCTTTAGTGTTCCCACAATCATGGGCTTCTTGCAATGAATTATCTTTATTTGGCTTTACTGAAAATGCCTTTGGGCTTTTCTACTCGTTTTGATTTTCAGCAGTTCTCTCATGATGTGCTTAGGGATTGATTTTCTTCATAGCTGTTCTCAAATTTATAGTTTCTTGAATTTCCCTGATTTGGGAAAATGCTAACCCATTGTCAGTCTGCCCCCATTCTCTTCTCCCATCCATGACTTACCGAAGTATATATTAGACTAGGTTCTAACTATAAGCTTTAACAGTGGGTTCCTATAGCTTCCTTTATAAAATTAACTTTCATTATTTTTTATGCTTAGTTTTTTTTTTTTCCAGCCTTATTGAAGTGTGATTGAGAGATTTATACCTTAGGTTGTGCATGCAACATGATGATTTAATATACATAAGCATTGTGAAATGATTACCACAATCAAGTCAATTACCACATCCCTTATCTTATGTAGTTAGCATTTTGTGTGTATGGTAAAAGCACTTAAGAGCTATTCTTTCAGCAAATTTCAAGTATGTAATACAGTATTATTAGACACCCAGAACTTAATCATTTTACGACAGGAAGTTTGTACCTTTTGACCAACGTATCTGTACTCCTGTCACCCCTCCCCCACCCCAAAACCACTGTTCCACACTCTGGCTCTGTGATTGCAACTTCTTTACGTTCCACATATAAGTAAGATTATACAGTATTTTTCTTTCTGTGCCTGGCTTATTTCATTTAGCATAATGTCTTTCAGGTTCATCCGTGTTGTAAATAGCAGGGTTTCCTGCTATTTCCTGCTATTTCCATGTTGTAAATAGCAGGGTTTCACCAGGCTGAATAATATTCCATTATGTATATTATATTTCATTATATATGCTCTGTATAATGTATGTGATCACACTTTCTTAATCCATTTTTTTCTGTAGATTTCTTAAACCCTCTTTTGGGTTTTCATTTCCTTTGTACTATTTATCACCCTGGATATTTTCTACTGACAAATCCTCCAGTTCCTTAATTTTCTATTTTGCTATACTTCCATCATACTGCTGCACTGTCCTGTTGTATTCTCAAACTTGATTAATGCATTCGTCTGTTCTAAAATTACCATTTAATTCTTTTTCATAGATTCCAGTTCTCTCCTGAAAGAAATGTTATGGTCTATATCTCTGAACATTTATTTTTCTAATATTATGTTCAGTTAGCCAACATATAATACATCATTAATTTTTGATGTAGTGTTCAGTGATTCATTAGTGGCATATAACACTGGGTGTTAAATCTCTGAATATTATAAGCATTTTTTTGCTTTAATATCTTACCTAATATAATTATTGTCAGCACCCTCTGTGAGTGGTGGTTTTGTAATTTTCTCCTGTTTTTCAGTCCTATCACTTTGCTTCCTCAAGTGCTTAGTAATTTTGATTGAATGATAGACACTTACACAAGGAAAATATTTGAGGCTACATTATAATAAGTCCTCCTAAGGGTATTTACCTTGGCTTCTGGAAGAGAAAATAGATACAAGATCATCCCTAGGTTAATATACCCCAGTTAATGTGTTTACAATGATATGACTTTGACCTTTAGGGCATGTGGGGCTAGTCTAATAATTCTGCTTGTATGGTTTAGCCCCTCAGAGAGCCAAATCAAACAACTGGAGGTTCGAGAAGTTTCCCTTACTTGATAGACCCAGACTCCAAATTCTGTCTTCAAGAGGCTGACACAATCCATGCATAACTTCACATTCTGTTGGCTGCCTTTTCCGAAACAGACAATTTTAGGTGAAAAGTTGCCTTAAATGATGGGTCACAATTCTCCAAATTTCCTTTTTCATATTTTAGCCTCTCATTTCTGTACTGATACATATCAATTTAAATTTTTCTTGGTAAAAGCTGATCCACATTAGCTAGTATGCCATTAGTTGAAGTGACAATACATTCCCTTTCTTTCATTTTTCTATTTTTGTTTTCATTCGAGACATACCTACACATGGAACAATGTATATTTTATATCGAGGTTTTGTTGAAGTGATTAGAATAATCTAACTACAAATCAATTTACAATTTAAAACATAATGTAAAACATCACAAGTCACAGAATTTTGTGATAGGATGGTAGTATACGGTACTTTTTTTTTTAAATAATAATATTTTTTATTATGTTAGTCACCATACAGTACATCCCCAGTTTTTGATGCAAAGTTCCATGATTCATTACTTGCGTATAACACCCAGTGCACCATGCAATACGTGCCCTCCCCAATACAAATCACCAGCCTATCCCATTCCACCCCCCCTCCGAAGCCCTCAGTCTGTTTCCCAGAGTCCATAGTCTCTCATAGTTATTCCCCCTTCTGTTTACCCCCCTTTCTTCTTCCCTTTCTTCTCCTACCTATCTTCCTACTTCTTATGTTCCATAAATGAGTGAAACCATATGATAATTGTCTTTCTCTGCTTGACTTATTTCGCTTAGCATTATCTACTTTGACTTTATTTTGTACACACACACACACACACACACACACAGATGGAATATGAAGTGATTTTTCCTAGTAATAGCATCACAATAATGGTAGACACAGAGAAATCCCTACTTGATTACCAAACCAATGCTTTAACCTCAATGACAATTTATTTCAATTTCTTCTGTCCAAATAATTTTCTCCAGTTCACTGTTTCTAATACACACTTATCATCATTGGTTAAAAAAAAAAAAAACAGGGATAGAAAGAAGAGAAAGTATGCCTAAGATTGTTTAAGCCGTTGGAAATTTTGAGCTTAAAAGAAAAGTACATGGGAAATATTTGCTGTCTGTGTTCAATGATTACATCAGCCATTCAATTTAAGACCCTGTAAGTAGATCCTCTATAAACCAAAATTTCACAGTGAAAGCTTACCTTTGATGATCAAAATCATTGTACTTCATTTATAACTTTTTAAAAAATGATTTGAATTCCTGAAGCCTATCAGGAATTTCTACATTAATAGAGAAGCGTAAAAAAAAAGATGCCATACTCAAAGGTAATTGCCCTCTGTTCTGGATAATTGTAAACTATGTATAATTCAGGATTTAACATTTTAGTTACATCTCTGTACTTAATGCTATTCGGAGTTCCAGGTATATTTTAAAGCCATCTCTTCACTTTTGTTTTCTTCCATTTGTTGGGTTCTATGAGCAAACAGTCTTGAAACTAGATTGGATCAATAAATTTCTATGAGAGATAAACCTTGATAGTTAAAATAATTACAACCTTAGTCTTAAGATAATTCTATAATGAAAGTTAAAGTTATTGTCAAAAATAAAATCTGTTGAACCATAGAGGTCATTTTAGGTTTAACAACAAAATCTTGATAGAATTCTTGACAAAATAAGCACCTTATAACTCTAGTATATTCTATCCTTATTCTGTTGCAAATCATAATTAAACATTAAGCAATCTATCAAAAGCAATGTAAAATCCAAACTTCTTTCTCTATATGAACATCAGCCACTGTTTTACAAATTTTCACAAGCATAATTATACATATTTTCTACTATTTAAGAAAAAGATGAGATAAATAAGTCCATTTTTGCTCATTCTTACTTGTATTTCCGCTGATAACTATCAGCCCATATATGATTGTCAGTGTTTATCTAGTGTTAATTAAACTCTGCAAGTGGATTAAGAGTAGGTGAGAGAAGATGATATCTTTTTAACATAAATCATGAAGAAATTTGTTCTTGAGAAAATTTCATTAATTTCAGAAAATTGGTGATTTATTGTCCTTGGGTTTATTTTACTATTATAGATTATACTATATTCATCACCATGCAATACTATATAAATAAATCATGATATTTATGGTTATAATACTCCCTAAAAGAATTCTGAAGATTTACATTTGTAGTTCCATGCTTTCAGTTTAGAACCATGTCCACCCCTGAAATATTTTCTTTTCTTGTCTTTAAGTGAATAGGATCTTTAGGGCATCACTTTCCATGAAAGTTTCCTAACCCACAGACTTTAGGATAATTAATACCTTCATAATCTAATTTGCATTAAAATATATTTGATTTTCTGCTATTTACTTATTATCTTGTGGTAGAATAGTCCTATAAAAAGATGTCTAATACTTGCCTTATGGAGGTGTTTTTATGTTCTTGCTAATAAGTTCTTCCTTTTATGTATAACACAGCTTGTGAAATACAAATGATTTAAAATGATATTTGGATATAGCACATAGATTACTCAAAATATTCCCTATTACCCTTGAACATAAGTTAGTGTCCCTATACATGGCAACATAAAGTCAATTTAGATACTGATGGACCTGTGCAATGTTGAGATTTAGCATCATAATCTAAAATTGACCATTAGATATTGGAGATTAGGTATTGATTAGATATTGGAGATTAACTTAGAAATGTTGAAGTTATGATCTTTCAACAATGACTTTGAAGCAAACTTTATTATTTTGCCATACAATAGAGTAATTTAGAATTATCAATGTGAATGTTAAACATTTTAATATTTCATGTAAGACACACTGAAATCCTGTAGTGACGCCAGCAGGTATGTCAACATAGACTATAACAGACTCAAATGAAGTAAAATCATATTCTAATCTTAAGTGACTAGGGAACAAATGCTCTAAAATGGCATGTGTTCATTTTATGTGTCCTTAAAGAATAAGGAAAATTAAGGCAGCTGATACGTTGAGGAATTTCACCTACTTAGAATTCCATATAATTATGAAAAAACATCAGATGTTCATAAGGAGTAAGACATTGCATATAAGAGTTATTTAATGTGTAGGGATATATAACATTTTTGTGGAATCAAAATACAAATACCAGTTTGACCGAAACTATCGATCTTCACCCTTCTAAATGAGTGTACAAAGCACATGCACAATTTTTCAAATAACTTTGTTTAGTAAGCTAGGAGTTTGCACTTCCCACACTTTTGACGTTACTAGTATGCTACAGATAATTGTCTATAGCTGTGCTAATATTGTAAAAACTTGAGTATATCTTTTAGAAAATTCAACTTCTGGCATAACACTGCTAAACTTGAATATCTTTTGCTGACATAGTAATATAAGAACTATATTCTCTCAGGGCATTCTGCAGTGTTATTTATATATGAGAATATTGGCTTTCTTGGCCTGTAAGAAGTATGTGATTTATTTAACTTTGGGGTTATCTGTGCTTTTCATGAACACATTTTATGAAAAATAAACATGCAGTTGGTGCCTAATTCATTAATAAATAGAACCCAGTGGGCTACAAATATGTCACCTATATTACATACCTTCAACGCATTGGATACACATTATTGTAAAACAGATTTAATGTTTCATAATAAAAGTATTTTATATTCAAATTTAAAACCAGTTAATGTTTACAAATAAGAATAAAAAGTGAAAAATAGTTACAGGAAGATACTTGTGTATAGATACAGGATCTTTGACATGTATAATAAAAAAATGAAATTTGATTTTTTAAATCTCTCAAACAACCTGATGTTTTGATAATTATTTCAACCACATATACTCCTTTCTTGAACCCACTGTATACTTTTAACTAACTTTTGACTTTTTATTTTTTCATTGATATAAGAATGAATCTTTAAGGTTTTGATGCAGGGAAATCCTCAACATATTTCAACCTTAAAACTTAACTGCAAAACGATACTTGGTTTTTATTATCCTTTAAATGGAATATGTATAACTTTACATTTGGTGTTATTTGACTACATTTGCCTTATATTAATTACCAAAATTAAAAAGCGTATATGTAATTCTCAAAGAATCGGCATCTTTAATTAGGTAATTAATGTCAGGTGAACAAGAAGTCATTGCAAACATTAAAATTTCCCGTTAATGACTAAAGAAAGCTTGGCTAGGAAGTGACACGTAAGAGTCAATATGATGGAAATGATTTGCTCTGAGTTTAAACAATATGGGGTGAGTTATTTAAAATTTAAAACAAAATCAGGGGCGCCTGGGTGGCTCAGTTGTTAAGTGTCTGCCTTCAGCTCAGGGTGTGATCCTGGGGTCCTGGGATCGAGCCCCGCATCAGGCTCCTCCGCTGGAAGTCTGCTTCTTCCTCTCCCACTCCCCCTGCTTGTTTTCCCTCTCTCACTGGCTGTCTCTCTCTCTGTCAAATAAATAAATAAAATCTTTAAAAAGAAATTAAATAAATAAAAATAAAATTTAAAATCAATTAAAAAGTGATCTACTTTTTACTCTCAGTATTTGTTGCCAATTCTAAACAACGTCAGTGATAAAATACTTTTTCAGAAAGAGTATTTTTTGAGGATAGGTTCTAAATAATTTTGGCAGTTACTATTGGGCTTTAATTGTATATATTAAATACATATATTTATGAATATCTAAACATACTCCTATTAGAACATTTTTTTAAAACTTATCCTTTAGCAAATACTGTGTTCTACAAAGAATTTATCCCCGAGAACTCCATTGTGCAATGTACCTCCTACTATGGGCATATAGTTATATTGAGTCTTGGTTTATAATAGCTCAGGACCATTCAGGTTTATTTTGAAAACCATTTATGGCTCCAAACCTGTGTTACTAGATATCCCTGATTATAAAAACCTGATTCAAGGTAAACAGTAATAGTTATTTTATAGAAAAGAATAAGAGTACAGTTGTTTTATAGACAAATCAAATCTTGTCTTCAGTCATTTCTTTGAATACTAAGAGAAACCATGAGTCCAGTTTAGCAAAGTTGCAGATTACAAGGCAAAAACAAAACTGAGCTTTCTTTCTTGTTACAACAGAATTGAGTAATTGCATATGGAAATTTAAATAAAGCCAATAATGTTTCCAAAAACACCAAAAGACATGAAGTAATTATAGGAAAAATATATGCCAGATTTACATGCTGAAACCTGTAACGTCAATGAGACAAAGAACTCAAAATAAATGGAGAGCTATACTATATTCATAAATTGAAAGATTTAATACTGTTCAGATGTCATTTCTCACAAAATTCATCTAGAAATTCATTGTGAGCCCAATACAATTTTCCGCAGGATTCTTGTAGATCTGGTCGATTAAAAATGTATATGGAAGTGCAATGGACCAAAGTTCTGAAAAAGAATTACATAATTAAGACCCCCATGAACTGAGTTCAAAATTTACACTTAATAGCCTACTTTACTGATTATTATAGCTTATGAGAATAAGTATATGGATAAATTAGAGAAATAGGCCTACACATATGAGATGAATTAATTTGACATAGATGCCAAAGTAATTCAACAACAAAAGGTAGTATTTTCAACAAATTGGACCTGATAGGCACCATATTTTAAAAAATGAAAAATCCTTTGCCTGAGTCTGATGCCAAATGTATATCAAGTTGAAAGAAAACATTGGAGAAATATAATGTGTCAAGGAAAGAATTCTTAGGACATAAAACAAGTGAAAACTAACTTTTTCAAAAAGAGATGTACTTTAAATATTTGGCTCTTCAATAAGATATCATTATGAAGATAACACAAATTATTTTCAAAACTCCAATCTAATGTAGCTTTGCCACTCAAATTTATCAGCATGACATAAAAGGCTCAAATTCTTGAAGGTAAATACCTCTGAGTGGGTAAAAAGCGAGCAGTTAAAGGCTGTTGCTTTTGTATTGCATATTTTCTATTTTATCATTTCCTTTCTTATTTTCAATTTTATTGCATATATTTTGAAATATATCCAAAATTAGAGAAAAATCAAAGTTGATAGGGAACACAGCCTTATATCTGGATTTATAAAATTTTTATTATGCCAAACATTTGCTTTTCTTCCATTTGTGATAATTATATTTTCAAGAAATTAAATACTTTAAAAAATAAGCTGATTCAATTGATTTGTTATTTTTAAAATTTTTTGGTTCACTTTATATGTGTTGCCATTATTGTTTTAAGTTAAGACTTTTTTAGATCAGTTGAAGGTTCACAGCAAATTGAGAGGGAGATAGAGACTTGCTATATGCTTTCTGCCCCCACACATGCAGAAACTTCCCCAATATAATCGTCTCCCATCAGAATGGTACTTTGTTAAAACTGATGATCCCACTTAAATACATCATAACCGCATAAGGTCCATAGTTTATATTATGGTTCACCCTTGGTGTTTTTATCTCCTTAAATTAGTGATTCATTTATTTCAGTCTCTCTAGTATAATAAAGCATTTAGAATTATTAAATGTTTCTTTACGTTCAGCATTGTCCATATCAAATATGATTTATGTAGTGTAATCCTTTTATCTGATCTTTTTTAAAAGTCAGTAATTGCAGCTTGGATAATCTAGACATGGGAATGATCTAGGAGAGTGTTTTGTTTAACATTTACTCAAATTGTTTCATTTAAATGGATTTTTCTCACTAAATTCCAATTTTACTGTGTTGTGATGTTTTATATATAGTCAAATCATCTTTGCTTTTCTTAATTTCTCATAGCCAGAGAACAAACAAGATGTGTCAACATGATGTGTGTTGTATTAAAGCTTTGTGGAGGGGTGTGTGTGAGAGAGAGAATACACATATACACATATATACACTTTATGTTAACTTAATGAAATACATTACATGTTCTATATCGTTTTTTTACTTGCATCCTTACTCAAATGAGTGAGAATGCAGTCCTAAACTCTCCCAATGTTATTGCATTTTATTTTTTATAATGATATAGTTCATACATTTCATATAATATGAGCTATCAAAGCAGTTATAACTTTTTCATCTCTATGTATCAATCTCCATTCTCCCCCCAGCTCTCCATTTTTATTAGTAGAAATGTGTGTTTGTTTTCCTACTTGTGCTAATAATTTATTCTTTCTTCCTTGATGGGAGATACAGTGGTCTACCATCAGAAATTTAAAACAATTTTCTGCTGTCTCTTGCTGGAGTGAGGAGATAGGGAAAAGAAGTAAAGTAAAACATTAATTTCCACTTACAGTATTTGTCTTGAAATATCACCTGCATACATTTTCATTTCCCACATAGAAGCAAATCCTGATATCACAATTATGCAAAATGAGAGAAGTTAAGATGGTTCAGACCCTGTTAACGGACTTCTCTAATATGAGGGTCTTTTAGATAAAGCAGTGATACACAGGGTTTGCACAAAATATTTCTAGTTTTATAGTAATATCCACATGATACACCTTTAAAAGTACTATAAATGTAGATCAAAGAGAATGAATATCCCTACTACTTTGAGGGACATTGAAATACTGAGCTTTGAAAGAAGCTATGAAAATTTACATTTCAAATAGCATTATACAGTAGCCAATTGATTTTGATACTTGAAACAATATCAAGACGGGATTAAAGCAAGAGTATGTCCAAAACACTTCAAACATATCTCATCCTAAACTCATTGAATTAAATGGAATAACCCAGTTTATTACATTTCTTTCACAGATAGAGAAATAATTTCTGAATGTTGCTGTTTTCATAACAGGATATGTCTAAGATTCCCATTGCATTTTATGTTCAATAATTTATTTTTTGACAGAAAATGAAATTTACAGTAATGCATTTTTTTACTTTAATTATTAGTCATTGGGATTTATTAAAAATTCCAACCCTATAAATTGTGCTTGTGGGGAAAATGTATGAGTTATATATTTTTCATTCCAAGCTTAATTAAAATCGTATTCTCTAGTAGACTGATTGTTAGAGATGTATTTATCCTACAAAAAGTTTAGGTAATTGTGATTCCTGAATCATTCCTTCTCCTACAAATGTTACTTTTATGGGAAGTCATTTTCTCATTGAAATAATTCTTTTTCTACATTCTTACCATGGAAAAATTGAGTCTGTTTTACAATATTTCAAAATTCCTAAGTAATGCTTAAGAATTAAAAAATCATATTTTGGTTTTCATTTCTGTTTAGTAAAACCAACTAAATTTTACATTTACATGGTAATTCTTCATATGTTCCCTTTCTCAAACCTAGTAATAATCAACCTTTTGCAGTAACATAAGTTACTAATAGGAGTTTTAAGTAGCAAAAAGAAATTTATGATTTAAACAATCTTTCCAGCTACAGTATAGAAAGAAAATGAATTTTAAAATCCATTTTTCTTGAACAAAGAAATCAGCTACACATAGCAAGATAAACTTCCTTTTATTCTAAAATACCTCTTCCAAATTAAGCAAAGACTATTTCTATATTCTATTTACTATATATGCTTTGTATATTTTACATACTATAGAGAATATATTCTCTATTTCCTCTCTATATTATTTTAAATATATTTTCAATAAGTCCTTCTATAGCCTTCTCATTTTCCAAATGAAAAATTTCACTAAATAGTGAACTCAGGACATTTATTTATTTATTTTTTTAATAATGTTTTATTATGTTAGTCACCATACAGTACATCCTTAGTTTTAGATGTAGTGTTCCATGATTCATTATTTGAGTATAACACCCAGTGCTCCATGCAATATGTGCCCCCCTTAATATCCATCACCGGCCTATCCCAATCCCCCACCCCCCTCCCCCCTGAAGCCCTCAGTTTGTTTCCCAGAGTCCATAGTCTCTCATGGTTCAGTACCCCTTCTGTTTACCCCTCCTTCATTTCCCCTTCCTTCATTCTACCAATCTTCCTGCTATTCCTTATGTTCCATAAATGAATGAAACCATATGATAATTGTCTTTCTCTGCTTGACTTATTTCACTTAGCATAATCTCCTCCAGTCCCATCCATGTTGCTGCAAATGTTGGGTAATCCTTCTTTCTGATGGCTGAGTAATATTCCATTGTATATATGGACCACATCTTCTTAATCCAGTCATCTGTTGAAGGGCATCTCGGCTCCTTCCACGATTTAGCTATTGTGGACAATGCGGCTATGAACATTGGGGTGCATATGGCCCTTCGTTCACTACGTCTGTATCTTTGGGGTAAATACCCAGTAGTGCAATTGCTAGATCATAGGGTAGCTCAATTTTTAACTTTCTAAGGGACCTCCACACTGTTTTCCAAAGTGGCTGTACCAATAACTTGCATTCCCACCAACAGTGTAAGAGGATCCCCTTTCTTCACATCCTCTCCAACATTTGTTGTTTCTTGTCTTGCCAATTTTTGCCATTCTAACTGGCATAAGGTGTTATCTCAATGTGGTTTTGATTTGAATTTCCCTGATGGCTAATGATTTAGAACATTTTGTCATGTGTCCATTAGCCACTTGTATGTCTTCATGGGAAAAGTGTCTGTTCATATCTTCTGCCCATTTATTGGTTTGATTATTTGTTTCTTGTGTATTGAGTTTGAGAAGTTCTTTGTAGATCTTGGATACTAGACTTTTATCTGTAGTGTCATTTGCAAATATCTTCTCCCATTCCGTGGGCTGCCTCTTCATTTTTATGACTGTTTCCTTGGCTGTGCAGAAGCTTTTTTATCTTGATGAAGTCCCACAAGTTCATTTTATCTTTTGTTTCTCTGGCCTTTGGGGATGTGTCCTGAAAAAAGTTGCTGTGGCCGGTGTCATAAAGGGTGCTGCCTATTATCTCCTCTAGGATTTTGATGGATTCCTGTCTCACATCGAGGTCTTTCATCCATTTGGAGTTTATCTTTGTGTATGGTGTGAGAGAGTGGTCAAGTTTCATTCTTTTGCATGTAGCTGTCCAATTTTCCCAGCAGCATTTATTGAAGAGACTGTCTTTTTTCTACTGGATGTTTTTTCCTGCTTTGTCAAAGATTAGTTGCCCAAAGAGCCGAGGGTCCATTTCTGGGTTCTCTATTCTGTTTCATTGGTCTATATGTCTGTTTTTGTGCCAGTACCATGCTGCCTTGGTGATCACAGCTTTGTAGTATAGCTTGAAATTCGTCAACGTGATGCCCCCAGCTTTGTTTTTCCTTTTCAACAATTCCTTGGCGATTCGGGGCCTTTTCTGGTTCCACACAAATTTAAGGGCAGTTTGTTCTAGTTCTTTGAAAAATGTCATTGGTATTTTGATGGGGATGGCATTGAAAGTGTAGATTGCTCTGTGTAGCATAGACATTTTAACTATGTTTATTCTTATCCATGAGCATGGAATATTTTCCCATCTTTTTGTGTCTTCTTCAGTGTCTTTCAAGAGTGATCTGTAGTTTCTAGAAGATAGATCATTTACCTCTCTGGTTAAGTTAATTCCAAGATAACGTATGATTTTTGGTGCTATTGTAAATGGAATGGATTCCCTAATTTCTCTTTCTTCAGTCTCATTGTTCGTGTATAGAAATGCAACTGATTTCTGAGCATTGATTTTGTATCCCGCCACATTACTGAATTGCTCTGTAAGTTCTAGTAATTTCGGGGTGGAGTCTTTTGGGTTTTCCATATAGAGTATCATGTCATCTGCGAAGAGAGACAGTTTGACTTCTTCTTTGCCAGTTTGGATACCTTTTATCCCTTTTTGTTGTCTGATTGCTGTTGCAAGGATTTCTAGTACTATGTTGAATAATAGTGGCGAGAGTGGGCATCCTTGTTGTGTTCCTGATCTTAAGAGAAAGGCTTTCAGCTTTTCCCCATTGAGAATGATATTCACTGTAGACTTTTCATAGATGGTTTTTATGAAATTGAGGAATGTGCCCTCTATCCCTACACTCTGAAGGATTTTAATCAGGAAAGGATGCTGTATTTTGTCAAACACTTTCTCTGCATCAATTGAGAGGATCATATGGTTCTTGACTCTTTTCTTATTGATATGATCTATCACACTGATAGATTTGCAAATGTTGAACCACCCTTGCATCCCAGGGATGAATCCCACTTGGTCGTGATGGATAATCCTTTTAATATACTGTTGGATCCTATTAGCTAGGATCTTGTTGAGAAATTTGGCATCCATATTCACCAGGGATATTGGTCTGTAATTCTCCTTTTTGATGGGGTCTTTGCCTGGTTTGGGGATCAAGGTAATACTGGCCTCATAGAATGAGTTTGGTAGGTTTCCTTCTATTTCTATGTTTTTGAAACAGCTTCAGGAGAATAGGTATTATTTCTTTGAATGTTTGGTAGAATTCCCCAGGAATCAGCAGGCCCTGGACTCTTGTTTTTGGGGAGGTTTTTGATCACTGCTTCAATCTCTTCATAGTTAATCAGTCTGTTTAATCAATTTTTCTTCCTGTTTCAGTCTTGGTAGTTTATAGGTTTCCAGGAAGGCACCCATTTCTTCCAGGTTGTTTAATTTATTGGCATAAAGTTGTTGATAAAAGTTTCCAGTGATCCTTCCTATTTCATTGGTGTTGGTCATGATGTCTCCCTTTTCACTCATAATTTTATTAATTTGGGTCCTTTCTCTTTCTTTTGAATAAGTCTGGCCAGTGGCTTATCGATCTTATTTATTCTTTCAAAGAACCAGCTTCTAGTTCTGTTGATCTGCTCTTCTGTGCTCCTGGTTTCTAATTCATTGATCTCTGCTCTAATCTTGATCAACTGCTTTCTCTTGGGTGGGTTAGGCCTGTTCTTCTGTTCCAGCTCCAGCTTCTTGAGGTGAGAATATAAAAACTGCATTTTAGATTTTTCTATTCTTTTGAGTGAGGCTTGGATGGCTATGTATTTTCCCCTTAGGACTGCCTTTGCAGTGTCCCATAGGTTTTGGACCGATGAGCTTTCATTTCTGTTGGTCTCCAAAAATTGTTTGATCTCCTCCTTAATTCCCTGGTTTACCCAATCATTCTTGATTAGGATGGTTCTTAGTTTCCAAGTGTCTGAGTTTCTTCCAAATTTTTACTTGTGATTGAGTTCCAGTTTCAAAGCATTGTGGTCTGAGAAAATGCAGGGGATAATCTCAGTCTTTTGGTATCGGTTGAGACCTGTTTTGTGATCCAGTATATGGTCTATTCTGGAGAAAGTTCCATGTGCATTCGAAAAGAATGAGTATTTTGTTGTTCTGGGGTGTAGTGTTCTATATATATATATCTATGAGGTCCATCTGGTCCAGTATATCATTCAAAGCTCTTCTTTCTTTGTTGAATTTCTGCTTAGGTGATCTGTCTGTTGGTGAGAGTGGAGTGTTGAGGTCCCCTACTATTAATGTATTATTATCTATATGTCTCTTTATTCTGGTTAAGAGTTGCCTTTGTATCTAGCTGCTCCCCTGTTGGGGGCATAGATATTTATAATTGTCATATCCACTTGTTGGATACATCCTTTAAGAATAATATAGTGTTCTTCTCTCTCTCTAACTACAGTCTTTAATTTAAAATCTAATCTGTCTGATATGAGAATTGCTACCCCAGCTTTCTTTTCAGGTCTATTGGCATGAAAAATGCCACTTTCAGTCTGGATGTATCTTTAGGTTCAAAATGAGTCTCTTGTAGACAGCAAATGGATGGGTCATGTCTTTTTATCCAGTCTGCAACCCTTTGGTGTTTTATGGGATCATTTAGGCCATTCACATTGAGAGTGATTATTGAGAGATATTATTTTAATGATGTCATGTTTCTTGTGAAGTCTTTGTTTCTATAGATTGTAAATTTCTGTTCTGTACCACTCTTGGGGTCTTTTTACTTTTATAGAACCCCCCTTAATATCTCTCATAGGGGTGGCTTAGTTGTCACATATTCTTTCAGTTTCTGCCATT
>NW_024425341.1:29285837-29357930 GCF_017311325.1 Ursus maritimus | reverse complement strand
ATATAGAGTATCATGTCATCTGCGAAGAGAGACAGTTTGACTTCTTCTTTGCCAGTTTGGATACCTTTTATCCCTTTTTGTTGTCTGATTGCTGTTGCAAGGATTTCTAGTACTATGTTGAATAATAGTGGCGAGAGTGGGCATCCTTGTTGTGTTCCTGATCTTAAGAGAAAGGCTTTCAGCTTTTCCCCATTGAGAATGATATTCACTGTAGACTTTTCATAGATGGTTTTTATGAAATTGAGGAATGTGCCCTCTATCCCTACACTCTGAAGGATTTTAATCAGGAAAGGATGCTGTATTTTGTCAAACACTTTCTCTGCATCAATTGAGAGGATCATATGGTTCTTGACTCTTTTCTTATTGATATGATCTATCACACTGATAGATTTGCAAATGTTGAACCACCCTTGCATCCCAGGGATGAATCCCACTTGGTCGTGATGGATAATCCTTTTAATATACTGTTGGATCCTATTAGCTAGGATCTTGTTGAGAAATTTGGCATCCATATTCACCAGGGATATTGGTCTGTAATTCTCCTTTTTGATGGGGTCTTTGCCTGGTTTGGGGATCAAGGTAATACTGGCCTCATAGAATGAGTTTGGTAGGTTTCCTTCTATTTCTATGTTTTTGAAACAGCTTCAGGAGAATAGGTATTATTTCTTTGAATGTTTGGTAGAATTCCCCAGGGAATCCGTCAGGCCCTGGACTCTTGTTTTTGGGGAGGTTTTTGATCACTGCTTCAATCTCTTCATAGTTAATCAGTCTGTTTAATCAATTTCTTCCTGTTTCAGTCTTGGTAGTTTATAGGTTTCCAGGAAGGCACCCATTTCTTCCAGGTTGTTTAATTTATTGGCATAAAGTTGTTGATAAAAGTTTCCAGTGATCCTTCCTATTTCATTGGTGTTGGTCATGATGTCTCCCTTTTCACTCATAATTTTATTAATTTGGGTCCTTTCTCTTTCTTTTGAATAAGTCTGGCCAGTGGCTTATCGATCTTATTTATTCTTTCAAAGAACCAGCTTCTAGTTCTGTTGATCTGCTCTTCTGTGCTCCTGGTTTCTAATTCATTGATCTCTGCTCTAATCTTGATCAACTGCTTTCTCTTGGGTGGGTTAGGCCTGTTCTTCTGTTCCAGCTCCAGCTTCTTGAGGTGAGAATATAAAAACTGCATTTTAGATTTTTCTATTCTTTTGAGTGAGGCTTGGATGGCTATGTATTTTCCCCTTAGGACTGCCTTTGCAGTGTCCCATAGGTTTTGGACCGATGAGCTTTCATTTCTGTTGGTCTCCAAAAATTGTTTGATCTCCTCCTTAATTCCCTGGTTTACCCAATCATTCTTGATTAGGATGGTTCTTAGTTTCCAAGTGTCTGAGTTTCTTCCAAATTTTTACTTGTGATTGAGTTCCAGTTTCAAAGCATTGTGGTCTGAGAAAATGCAGGGGATAATCTCAGTCTTTTGGTATCGGTTGAGACCTGTTTTGTGATCCAGTATATGGTCTATTCTGGAGAAAGTTCCATGTGCATTCGAAAAGAATGAGTATTCTTTGGTTCTGGGGTGTAGTGTTCTATATATATATATCTATGAGGTCCATCTGGTCCAGTATATCATTCAAAGCAAGCTCTTCTTTCTTTGTTGAATTTCTGCTTAGGTGATCTGTCTGTTGGTGAGAGTGGAGTGTTGAGGTCCCCTACTATTAATGTATTATTATCTATATGTCTCTTTATTCTGGTTAAGAGTTGCCTTTGTATCTAGCTGCTCCCCTGTTGGGGGCATAGATATTTATAATTGTCATATCCACTTGTTGGATACATCCTTTAAGAATAATATAGTGTTCTTCTCTCTCTCTAACTACAGTCTTTAATTTAAAATCTAATCTGTCTGATATGAGAATTGCTACCCCAGCTTTCTTTTCAGGTCTATTGGCATGAAAAATGCCACTTTCAGTCTGGATGTATCTTTAGGTTCAAAATGAGTCTCTTGTAGACAGCAAATGGATGGGTCATGTCTTTTTATCCAGTCTGCAACCCTTTGGTGTTTTATGGGATCATTTAGGCCATTCACATTGAGAGTGATTATTGAGAGATATTATTTTAATGATGTCATGTTTCTTGTGAAGTCTTTGTTTCTATAGATTGTAAATTTCTGTTCTGTACCACTCTTGGGGTCTTTTTACTTTTATAGAACCCCCCTTAATATCTCTCATAGGGGTGGCTTAGTTGTCACATATTCTTTCAGTTTCTGCCATTCTTGGAAGGTGTATGTCTCTCCATCCATTCTGAATGACAGCCTTGCTGGGTAAAGGACCCTTGGCTGCATGTTCTTCTCAGTTATAGCTGTAAAAATACCTTACCAACCTTTCCTGGCTTACCAGGTCTCTGTAGACAAGTCTGACGTTATTCTGATGTTCCTCCCTCTGTATGTGAGGATTTTCTTCCCCCTGGTCGCTTTCAAGATTGTATCCTTGGATTTAATATTTGCGATCGCACTATGATGTGACGTGTTGTAGGTCTGTTCTCATTGATCTTGGGAGGAGTCCTTCTACCTCTTGGACATGAATTCTTGTTTCCTTCGCCAGATTAGGGAATTTCTCAGCTACAATTTGTTCAAATATCTCTTCTAGATGTCTCTCTTTCTCCACCCCCTTGGGGATGCTGATGATTCTGACATTGGAACATTTCATTGAGTCAGTAATCTCCTGTAATCTATATTCTTGAGATTGGATTTTTTTTTTAGCCTATTTTCCATTTTTTTCTTCTCTTTCACCATCCCATCCTCCAATTCACTAGTTCGTTCTTCTGCCTTATTTACCCTGGCTGTCAGAGCATCCAGTTTAGACTGCATTTGATTCATAGCATTTTTAATTTCTGCCAGATTCACTCTCATTTTTGCCCTTAGATATTCTATATTTTTGTTAATTTTTTTTCAAGTCTACACATCATCTTGACCATTGTTACTCTGAACTACATTTCTGACAATTTGGTTATATCCATATCCATTAGTTCTGTGGCAGATGCCACAGACTCTGTATCTTTTCTTTGTTGGGGGTGATTTCTCTTCCTCATCATTCTGATGAGGAGAGGTTGCGGGGTTGCCCAGAGCCCAAATTATTGACCATGACCCAAGCAATGTGCACTTGTGTTATAGGGACCTTAGGGATGTGGGTTTCTTGATTTTTCAGCCTGCCTTCTTGGGGAGGGGCCTGCCGCGCCGATACTCAGGCAACCCTGTTTGGGTAGAGTTTCCGTGTCCCCTGCGAGGGGGGTTGGGGATGGGCACACTGAGCCAGTATTTCCAAGCTTTTGTTCTCTGGTGGCTTTCCCTAGTGGTTTTCTGTGACTCTTCTGAGAGTCAGAGCAGCAGTGGCCGTATCCTAGCCTCTGTCTCAAAACAGAGAGATCGCAGTCTACTCTCCACTGAGCTCTTCTGGCCACTTTAACTCTGTTTCTGTTGGTGCTGCTAAACCCTGCAGCGCCTCCCAGGTTGTGCGCCCCACCACTGTTCTCCCAGTCCTCGCTTCTAGGGCCGGCTCGTCTCTGTACTTTGTGCTTCTAACACTGCCAGCTGCCCCTGGTTCCTGCAAACACTCCCGACCTCCTGGTTTCAGTCCTGTTCCAGTGAGCGTTCCTGAGCTCGCGGTTTCAGTCTAGTTCGAGTGAGCGCTCCGGAGCTCCAGTTTTCAGTCTGGTCGCATGCCCGTTCCAGCCTCACAGTCTCAGTCTGCTCTCTCGTGGGTGCTGGTCCACAAGTCCAGCAGACTCCCCAGCACAGGTAGCTACTGCTTCCTGGTGCCGGAGCGTGGAGGCTCCCTCCCCCTTCCATTTATCTTCCGATATCCATGCACAGATTCACAGCTCCCTGCTTTGTACCTCAATGCTCAGTGCTGAAGATGTTCGTTTGTAGAGATCCAGATGTATCTTCCTATGTCTTGGGCTGATTTCATGGGTGTTCAGGGTGATCTGGTAGATATCCAGCTCGATTCAGGGGACCAGCTGAAAAAAGGTCTCTTAATCCTCCGCCATCTTTTTCCAACCACCCAGGTTTTTTTTTTTTTTTTTTTTTTTTTTTATAATCTCATTTGCTGGTCTCTGGCAGGCCTCAATCCAATATTACTGATGCTAGTCAATCAGAAGTACACATTTAAACACTGGGAAACAGTGATGGAAATCATTGTCAACATTTATAATTCCCCAAATGCACACAAAATAACTACATATACTATTCTTTACATGCTTGCTGTATACTATGTTCTAAACTAAACATTTAGTTTATATGCATTTAACAATTCTCAAATTTTTTAATCTGAGAATCTCTTTATTTTCTCTTACAGAGTTCTTTTATGGAACACCCCAAAAAGTTTATTTTTCATATAGACTATTTATCAATATTTCCCATATCAGGTATTCAAAGTGAGAAATACTTAAAATATTTATTTGTTCATTCACTTAAAGACAAACACATCGATGTTAACATCAATAATACTTTTATGAAAAGAATACTTTTTAAAACTGAAAATAATACTTTATAAAATACATTTATTTGTATTTTTAAAATTTTTTTGTATGTAAATTCATTTATTGTAAGTATAGTTAATGTGCAATATTAAGTTAGTTTCAGGTGTACATGTTTCAACCTTTACATTATGCAATGCTCATCACAATAAGTGTAGTTACTTTATACAAATATAGATATTAATATATTTGTAATATCTTGCAAAGATATTACAAATTATTGACTATATTATCTATGCTGTACTTTTTATTCCCATGACTTAGTTTAAAACTGGAAAATGTACCTCTTAATCCCTTCCACCTGTTTCATCCATTCCACCACTCTGGCAACCACCCGTTTTCTGTATTTGAATCATTTGGTTTTGTTTTGTTTTTTAAATTCCACATAAAACTGAAATACAGTATTCGTCTTTCTCTGACTTGTTTCACATAGCATAATGCCATCTGAGTCCATCCATGTTGTCACATATGGAAGATTTCACTATTTTTATAGCTGAGTAATATCTCATTTATATATACCATTATATATCTCACAGATATCATTCATATGATATATACACTACATCACATCTTCTTTATTCACCATCTATTGGCAAATACTTTGATTCCTTCCATATTTTGGCTATTGTAAATAAGTTTGTAGCAATAAACATAGGGGTACATATATCTTTTTAAATTAGTGTTTTTGTTTCCTTGGTTAGTACCCAGAACTAGAATTGCTGGATCATATGGTATTTATCTTATTTCCACTGAGATCTTTATTATGGCCTTCCTTTTAGTTTTTTTTAAAGATTTTATTTATTTATTAGAGATAGAGACAGCCAGCAAGAGAGGGAACACAAGCAGGGGGAGTGGGAGAGGAAGAAGCAGGCTCCCAGCAGAGGAGCCTGATGTGGGGCTTGATCCCAGACCACCGGCAAATTATTCCATATGTAGCTGTAAGTTCGTTGTGTCTGTGGGAGGTGGTGAGTTCAGGGTCCTCCACACTGTCCTCTTAAATCCTTGCTCCTAGATAAAGTTTTAAATACTAGAATACTGTCAAGCTCACAGCAATGGCTACAAGCTTTCTAAGTTGAACTTTTCCTGGAAGCTTAAATTTTACATGTGGTAACAAATGTTGTCAGTTGTTTGTTGTGAAATAAATGGTTTATTTTTGAGAAAATATCTAGCAATACCCAAACTTGCTTAACCACAGTTTTTTTCTGCCACCAAAAAAATCTAGTTTAACTTGCAACTCGAACAACCATGTAAAAGTTTCTCCCAGATGAGTACTTGGTCAGCTACAGCCCCAGCAGACCTCATCTGGCCTGCCACATACTTTTGTAAACAAGTTTCATGCTCACTTATTAATTTACTAATAAGCAAATTCATGCTCTAGTGGCAGACAAAGGTAACTAGTTGCCACAGAGCCTACAGTTCCCACAAAGCCTAAAGCACTTATTGTTTGGCCCCTTAAGGCAACAAAAGTTTATCAGTCTCTGTTCCAGGCAACTGTGACTTTGGTTTGCTGCAGAAATGCTATACACACGTCTCCCAATTGTCACAGAGAATATTAAAAATAAATGTAGTCAGGAGTCAAAATTTAATACAATTCTTGCTTTTTACTGCTTTATTAGAAACATTAAGTAAAACTTGCATTGATTATTATGATTATTAGGTTTTTTAAAAATCTTATTGTATTTATGTGTCTATGTAAGGACCAGTGGAGGATAAGATGACAAGTTGGTGGCATTTTTGTGCTATGTGCACGACACAAATGTCAACACAGAGGAAAGGGCAAATACAGTAGTATTATTTCCCTACTTCCCATATCCATAGATATGGATGTTGAGCTACAGAAACATGAAATAAATGTTCTAAGGACAAAAATCTAGAAAGTGGTAGAGTTGGGATTTGAAATCAATGCATTTAAATTGAAAGCAAGTTTCCTTAAAGCGCAGGTTTCCAGGGAAAGGGCTTTTGTGACCCTGATTTAAAAAACAGTTCTGTGAGCCTGTCTCAACATTTTTACTGAAGTACACGTTTTCATCTTCAACCTGGTTTTTCTATTTATTTTTTTCTTCTCTAAATTATTTCCCTTAAATCATTCACAAACAAGCACTAAATTGGAACCCATATTTGGAATTGCCATCTTTTTTAAGTTTTTACTAATGTAAAAACAAACCCTAACAATCATAGCTTTAAATGAATCTCTCCTTCCCCATTTGTGCAAATTTGAGCAAATTATTTAACTTGTATGGATCTGTTTACTTATATTAAACAGTGATATTAAAGAGGTGGAAATATTAGCCGAGACATTATATATAGTTTATTTATCATGGTGGTAAGCAGAGTGGTAGTAAATATTCTTTGGGTATTCTAAAGATACCATTAATCCTTTTGTTTCCATGATGTTTATTCACCTTCTCCTGCAGTGAATTTCAATAGATGTCATATTGTATTTTTAAAATTAATATTTAAAAGTTCATTGTTAATCTGTGGTATTTTGGAATACATTTAATTGACTCATTAGTCTTTATTCCCTAGAATCCTTTTATTTTATAGACTGGCCAAAACTTCTAAAACTTCCTTTATGACTATTTGGTGGGTATAATTCCATTGTGACATTTAGACATATTAATCAGTTAAGTACATAACACTAGGCTTAGTTGTAATCATTATAGAGATGCCTATGGACTTTATGATTGAGCAAAATTTAAAAGGAATATCAGATAAAGCAAGACTTACAGAAATATAATAATTTCATGAAATCTCTATGCATATGTAGGTACTTTGTATATAGATATTTATAAAGCAGTAAGATCAGGATGATGCTAAAGTAACTCCTTTGTACGTTACAATGTTGAAAAATACCAGCATGCAACCACTGATAGTGACATTTGTGTATCCGCTTCAATAAGTAGTATGTCTCTGTGTATGTGGAGAAAGAGGTGTTGGTTTTTTTCTATTGAGATTCTTATGTGCAAAATACTCAGAATAAAATAATTTTGTAGTCTACTATAAGCAAGAATTTTAATCATAACTTTATATTCCAATGAAGTAAAAATTATAAATTGACTTTACATCTTGCATCCTTTTTTTTCTTCTATTTTTTTAAATTAATAATCCTACTGTGGCTCATTAAGCTTAAGACAAAAATGTGTATTTTTGTGTAACCGTGTCTGTGTCCATGTGTGTGTTTAATACTATCACTGATACTATCATATCAGTGTTGAAATGAGTATTTCCATAGTGGTGGTTGTCAGAATAAAGGACTTTTTAAAAGAAGGGCTTCTCTTTCCCAAGTTGTTTTCTCAGTCAACTGAGTTGCAATTAACAGAGCAGCAGGACCGAGTAGCTGAAGGCTCTTTTTAACCAGACACATACCTCTAACGTGAGCTGTAGCTCTAGACTTCATTTTGTAGGTGGAGGCTGGGTTAATTGCTTTTAATTAGTGCCTAATTAGCCTAACTTGGACCATATTTGTCTGTGTCTTACTTGTACCAGGGACATTAAAACCCCAAGGCAAAATTTCTTTGACCATATTATTTCTCCCTGCAATCGTTTCCTTTTTCATCTAGTAACTAACTGGTGTCTGCACACAGCCCTCATGACCCTCTTTGAGAAGGAATATGGAGACACCTCACCAGTGTGGTGTCCACTGCCTTTTCCCTTTACATTAGAAGGATATCTTTGTTCTTCAAGTACGGGGCCCCTCCCAGGAAAGTTATTTCTTGTGAAGGTATCTGCTCGTTACCTCTTCTCAGTGAGGCTCCTTTTGACCGCTCTATTTAGTTTTGACACCACCCACTGACCTGCTTCCTCTTTATTTTTTCAAATTTTACACAGCAGTGAGCATCCTCTATTAAGCTTTATTTTTATGTATTGTAGTTTTCTTGTCTATCTCTTTCCACCGTATCTCATATGAAGTGAAGGATTCTCTTCTTGTATTATTCATGGCTGCATGCTAAGATCCCTGAAAATTCCCTGACATATATAGGGGTTCTAAAAAATGTAAGTGGATTTTTGAATAAGTCATCATATATATATATGTGTGTGTGTGTGTGTGTGTGTGTATATATATATATATATATATTTAAATCACAATGCTGTTATTTTACATGATCAGTTTGTGTGTATGAGAAAAGACCTCTGACTGCAGGGGAGCCATGTGACCAGACTAGAAATTAAACTTGCAACTTACACCTTATAGGCTGTTTCCATAGAGCTTGCACCAATTGTCAAAGGTTAGAGAAAACTTTTTAAAAAATGTGTAAAACTTTATAGCACTATTCTCACTACTGCACACTTAAAATTATAGAAGTTGCTTATTTTCTACTGTGTGACATATTTTTTGATAACTCCAAAGGCAGCAATTAACAGAACTTTATTGTTTTAATAAATCAATAAAATGGAATATGAAGTAAGACCTGTCCATTTTTTAGGAGGTCACCGATCCTTGTTATCCCCTGACAGGCATTGATAGCCACTTTCAACATCTCCTCCATTGCCAGACTTCTTTGGGGAACTCTGCATGTGTAATTGCTCACACGGCAACAGTGGTTTGTTCCTTTAGTTCTCCGCTTCATACCCCACAGGCACTGTGGGAAGAAAACTTCTTTAAATTATATTTTTATTCAATTTATTTTATAAATTATATTTTATTCAATTAAGTGTTGTATTAGTTTCAGGTGTGCAATATGATGTTCATTCTATCACTTTCCTCCAGTGCTTCCTGTTGCCATTAGAGTATAATTCAAAGTCCTTACATGGATCTCATTACATTTTTTTTCCTTTTTCCTTATTTTGGGGTTGCCCACTTATATTTTGCCATGTAAAACCATTTAAACTCATGATTACTATTACTTCATAACAGAAAAGGCATATTACCCCACACACAAAGGTGGAGGGACAATCTAAAAATTAAAAAAAAAACAATATTTAAATTTAATTTTCATAAAATCCTTACTTTAAGGGTCACATTTTCTCTATGTACTCTTAAAATTATTACTATTTCTGAGGGTATCTGGGTGGCTTAGCGAAGCAGCCAAATCATGATTTTGGCTCAGGTCATGATCTGCAGGTCCTGGGATCAAGCCCCACATCCGGCTCTGCGCTCAGCATGGAGTCTGCTTCAGGATTCTCTCTCTCTCCCTCTGCCCCTTCTCCCATACTCTGTCTCTCTTAAATAAATAAATCTTTAAAAAAATATATTACTATTTCTGTGTAAACTGGTGGAACATTTAAAAGATGAACGCTAGATTGGGAACCAACATTTGAGAACTATTTTTCCATTGCTTTTCCATGCTTATGGTCATCCTCTTAGAAGTGAGAAAACTGAACTCCAGAGACCATCAGCTGGTAAGTGGTTGACTTGGGTTTCAAATTCAAGTCTGTCTGCTTCAGAGCCAGCGGTTATGCCCTATTTCAGTCTAGGTCTATACAAGCAGGTTATCTTTGTGGTTCTTCCAGAATGTAGTTGACAGAAAATAGGGCTAATTTGCTCTTTAAAGTCTTGACTAGACTTGGGTCACCAGAGTAAACCCAGGGAACAGATTTCATTTTTAAAATCTGTGCACATGAGTGTGTTTTCAATGGAAGTATAGTTGGCATACGATATTATTTTCAGGGGTGCAACATAGTGATTTGACATTTATATACATTATGATATGCTCACCATGGTAGTGTAGTTACCATCTGTCACCATACAAATTTATTACAACATTATGACTACCTTCCCTATGCTGCACTTTATATCTGCATCACTTATTTGCTTTATTTTTTTTTAATTTTATTTATTTATTTGACAGAGAAAGAGACAAACAGCGAGAGAGGCAACACAAGCAGGGGCAGAGGGAGAGGAAGAAGCAGGCTTCCCAGCAGGGAGCCTGATGTGGGGCTCGATCCCAGGGTCCTGGGATCACGCCCTGAGCCAAAGGCAGACGCTTAACAACTGAGCCACCCAGGCACCCCACTTATTTGCTTTATAACTGGAAATGTGTACCTCTTTTTTTTTTAAGATTTTATTTATTTACTTGACAGAGAGAGGCAGCAAGAGGGGGAACACAAGCAGGGGGAGTGGGAGAGGGAGAAGCAGGCTCCCAGCAGAGGAGCCTGATGCGGGGCTCAATCCCAGGACCCTGGGATCATGACCTGAGCTGAAGGTAGACACTTAAGGACTGAGCCACCCAGGTGCCCCGGAAGTTGTACCTCTTAATGCTCTTCGTCTGTTTCACCTATCCCCATCTCCCCTCCCCTCAGGCAATCACATTTATTCTCTGTATTTATAAGTCATTTTCTACTTTGTGGTTTAGATTCCACATTAAATGAAATTATATGGTATTTGTCTTTCTCTGACATATTCCACTTAGCATAATACCCTCTAGGTCTATCAATGTTGTTACAAATGGCAAGATTTCATTTTTTCAATGGCTGAGTAGTATTCTCCTGTGTGTGTGTGTGTGCACGCGTGTGTCCACGCCCATGGTGGGGGGAGGGAGGTTGCACCATCTTTATCCATTCATCTGTGGATGGATACTTGGGTTGCTTGCATATCTTGGCTATTGTAAATAATAATGCAATAAACAGTAGGCTGTATGTATATTTTCGAATTACTGTTTTCATTTTCTTTGAGTAAATACCCAGTAGTGGAATTACTGTATTGCATGGTATTGCTATCATTAGTATTTTGAGGAACCTCCTATATTGTTCTCCATAGTGGCTGCACCAATTTACATTCCTACCAACAGTGCATAAGGGCTCCCTTTTCTCCATGACCTCACCAACACTTGTTATTTCTTCTCTTTATGGTTCTAGCCATACTCACAGGTGTGAGGTGGTATCTCATTATGGTTTTGGTTTCACACTTTTCTGATGATTAGCGTGTTGAGCATCATTTCAAGTGTTTGTTGGCCATCTGTATGTCATCTTTGGGAAAATGTCTATTTAGATTCTCTGCCAGTTTTTTTTTTTTTATCAGATAATCTTATTTTTTTGATGTTCAGTTGGTTTCAACTCAAGGTTGAGTTGTAGGAGTTCTCACTCTATATTGGATATTATCCTATTATTGAATATTCAATATATCTTAATATTGAATTTTGAATCCAATTGAATATTGAACGTTCAATATTATTGAATATGCCATTTACAAAAATCTCCCAGTGAGTTGGATGTCTTTTCATTTGGTTGATCATTTTTTTTTATCATTTTTCTATGAGATGTGAAAGCTTTTTAGTTTGATGTAGTCACAGTTGTTTATTTTTTCTTTTGTTGCCCTTTCCTGAGGAGACAGGTCCAAAAAAGTATTACTAAGACCTATATATATTTAAGAGTTCACTGCCTATTCTTTAAGGAGTTCTGTGGTTTCACGTTTTACATTTAAATTTTTAATGCATTTGGAGTTCGTTTTTGTGTGTGATGCAATAAGGTGGTGTGCAGTTGCATTTTTTTGCCTGTTAGCTGTCCAGTTTTTCCACACCATTATTGAAGAGATTCACTTTTCCATGCACATTCTTTCCCCCATTGGTGTAGATTATTTGACCATATAAGCAGGAGTTTATTTGTGGACTCTGTTCCATTGATGTATGTGTTTGTTTCGTGCCAGTACCATACTGTTTTGATTACTGCATCTCTGTAGTGTAGTTTGAGATCTGGATGTGTGATACCTTTAACTTTGATTTTCATCCTCCAGATTGGTTTTTCTATTTGGGGTCTGTGATTCCACACAAATTCTTGGATTATTTATTCTAGTTCTGTAAAAATGCTACTGGTATTTTGATATGGATTATATTGAATGTGCATATTGCTTCAAGTAATATGAACATGCTATTTCTCCCAATCTGTGTGCATGGAATATCTTTCCATTTGTTTGTGTTGTCTTTAGTTTCTTTCATCAGTGCCTTAAAGTTTTTAGAGTATAGGTTTTGCATCTTCTTATTTAAATGTATTCTGAGGTATTTTATTCTTATTGATGTAATTATAAATGGGATCATTTTCTTAATCTTTCTGCTAGCTCATTATTAGTACATCAAAGTACCATGGATTTTTATATATAAATTTTGTATTCTGCACCCTTAATTCATTTATCAGTTTTAATTGTTTTTATTTTTTGGTAGAGTCTTTACAGTTTATTGTATATAAAGTCATGTTATCGGCAAATAAGGATAGTTTCATTTCTTCCTTGCCAATTTAAATACCTTTTATTTCTGTTTCTTGTCTAATTACTGTGGCTAGATCTTCCAATACTATGTTGAATAAAAGTGTTTATAATGGCATTCTTGGGGTGCCTGTGTGGCTCAGTTGGTTAAACTTCCAACTCTCAGTTTCAGCTCAGGTCATGAGCTAGAGCCCCACATTAGGCTCCATGCTCAGTGAGGAGTCTGCTTAAGACTCTCTTCCTCTCCCTGTGCCCCTCCTTCTCACATGCTCGCTGGCTCTCTTTCTCTCAAGATAAATAAACCTTATTTAAAAAGGAGGGGGGCACCTGGGTGACTCAGATGGTTAAGTGTCTGCCTTTAGCTCAGATCATGATCTCAGGTCCTGGGATCGAGCCCCACATCAGGCTCCCAGCTCAGTGGGGAGTCTGCTTCTCCTTCTCCCTCTGCCTCTCCCCTTGCCTGTGCACTTTCTGTCTTTTTCTCCCTCTCTCAAATGAATAAACAAAATACTAAAAAGGGGGGGCACCTAGGTGACTCAGATGTTTAAGTGTCTGCCTTTAGCTCAGATCATGATCTCAGGTCCTGGGATCGAGCCCCACATTAGGCTCCCAGCTCAGTGGGGAGTCTGCTTCTCCTTCTCCCTCTGCCTCTCCCCTTGCCTGTGCACTTTCTGTCTTTTTCTCCCTCTCTCAAATGAATAAACAAAATACTAAAAAAAAAGGGGGGGGAGGCATTCTTGTTCCCAATCTTAGAGGAGAAAAGTTTTCAGGTTTACACCATTCACTATCATGTTACCTGTGTGTTTATCACATATGGCCTTTATTATGCTGAGCTATATTTTCTCTGTACCTACTTACTTGAGGATTTTTATCATGAATGGATATTGAATTTGGTCAAATGCTTCTATGCACCTGTTGAGAGCTATCATATGATTTTTAACCTTCGTGTTGTTAATGTGGTTTATCACATTGATGATTTGCAGGTATTGAACCATCTTCATATCCCTGGAAGAAATTGCCCTGGGCTGTGGGCAATAAGCCATTTAATATATTGTTGGATTCAGCTTTATAATGTGTTATGAATTTTTGCATTATGTTCATGAGGGATATGGCATATTATATATATATTTTTAATTTTTTATATAAATTTTTTTATATAAAAGTATTTTTATATAGGGGCACCTGAGTGGCTCAGTCATTAAGCATCTGCCTTCAGCTCAGGGCATGATCCCAGCGTTCTGAGATCGAGCCCCATGTCAGGCTCCTCCGTTGGGAGCCTGCTTCTTCCTCTCCCACTCCCCCTGCTTGTGTTCCCTCTCTCGCTGGCTGTCTCTCTGTCAAATGAAAAAATAATATCTTTTAAAAAAAGTGTTTTTATATAAAAAATATATAAAAATGTATATATTGGAGTGTGTTCATCTGGTTTGGTATTAGGGTAATGCTGGCTTCATAGAATGAATTGGAGGTGTTCCTCACTTTTGTATCTTACTGTGGATCTCTTTGGGTTCATCTTATTTGGGACTCTCTACTTCTTCCATCTGAATGTCTCTTTCTCAGGCTAGGGAAGTTTTTAGGTGTTAATTCTTCCAGTATATTTTCTGTTCTCCTTCTTAGACCCCTATAATATGAATAGTTGCACACTTGATGTTGCCCCAGGTGACCCTTACTCATCCTCATTTTTAAAATTATCTTTTCTTTTTGCTGTTTAACATAGATGATTTCTCTCTTCCAGATCACTGACATATTCTTCTCCCTCCTATAATCTACCTGTTGATTTCCTCTAGTGTGTATTTTTTTCTTTTGTTTGTTCGTTTGTTTGTTTTTGTCTTTTTATTTTTATTTTATATCTCTGATTTTATTTTATATCTCTTTTCTGAAGGTCTCACTATTTCATCCACACTCCTCCCCAGTTTGGTGAGTGTATTTATGACTATTAATTTAAACTCCTTTTCAGGTTGATTGCTTATCTTTTACTTCTTTTTCTGAGGTTTTGTCTTTACCTTTTGGTCAGAACATAATCCTTTGGTCATTTTGTCTGACTGTTTTTTCTCAATATATTAGGTAAGTCATCTACTTTTCCTAGTCTTGAAGGTAGTGGTCCTATGTTAAGGGCACCCTGTGGGTGCCAGTAGCATAATCATTCATTTTCATCAGAACCAGAGGTGTCCCATATGTGGGCTGCTTGTTCCCTCCATTGTTTCTGGGCCATGACTGCCTCAGGCACACCGTAGATTGGGTTTTCTCCAGGTCAGCTGGTTGAGGGGCTCAGGTTTAGCTGTTGTGGGTATACTGATAGGTGGAGTTAGCCCATTTTGTGACTGGTTGCAATATCTGGCCATGACTGTTGCTGTCTTGCTGATTAGAAGAGCTGGTCTTTCCATCTACCTGGACAAGTAATTGCTTTGCCGAGGTGCTGTTCTTGATCAAGTGTCACAGGGTGGGAGTCACTTTGGAGGGGTGCCAGGTATGCAGGTTGAATGGGAAGCTCTGCATGGAAATCCTGGGGTTCAGTGAGGGGTGCTAGCAAGGTAGATGGAGAGTTTCAGAAATAGACCACCAGTATTAGGTCAGGTAGACTGAAGGAAGGCAAGAGAAATGGCTCCCATCAATGTTTTTGTTACTGGAAAAGTATCTCCAGGTCTTGTTTTTGCTACACATGCCCTAAAATTAATCAAAAACTTCATATATGGTCCAGCGCTTTTCCAACTGCTGCCTCGGGCTGGGTTTAAGAGCAAGTTAGATTGTGGGTGCAGGCCCCTGGAGAGTGGAGTCTCAGTTTTTAATAGCCCTCCGGGTATCTTATTGACATGTCTGACTGATTTTCAAAGGCAGATGTTATGGGGGCTCGTCTTTCCATGCATGACCCCAGGGTAGGGCACTCTGACGTGGGGCTGGAGCCCTTCACTTCTCGGGGAGGTTTTCTGTACCTCCACTATCCCTCCCACTTGTGTGTTACAGCACAGATGTCTCTGCCCCTTTCCCTGTTCAGTGTAGCTTTAAAAAGAATATCCGTAGCTGAGGAAGAGCTGCCCTGCTTTTCTTCAGGTCATTCACAGGGCTGCTGTATATGTAGTTGCAGCTCTGGTGTGGAGTTGAGGTGAGGTGAGCTCAGGATCTTTCTACTCCGCCATCTTCCCCTCCTCTACCTTAATACATGTCTCACTTCATTTCCTACAATTGTACCCCTTCCTTTACTTTTCTTCAGGCACACCAGTCTTTTTTTTGTTTGTTTTGCAGCTATGCTAACTACACTCTAACGTTAGACCATTTTTACTGGCTGTTTGCACAATGAAATTTTTTCCTCCAGATATGCAAGAGATCTCTTTTCTACTCTTTCAAGTCATTGCTCAATACCACTTTCAGGGAAGGGGCGCCTGGGTGGCTCAGTCGTTAAGCATCTGCCTTCAGCTCAGGGCATGATCCCAGAGTCCTGGGATCGAGCCCTGCATCGGGCTCCTCCGCTGAGAGCCTGCTTCTTCCTCTCCCACTCCCCCTGCTTGTGTTCCCTCTCTAGCTGGCTGTCTCTCTGTCAAATAAATAAAATAATAAAATAAAATAAAATAAAATAAAATAAACCACCTTCAGTGAAGCTTTTCAAAACCATCACCCATAAAACTGCAAACCGTCAGTGCCTGCCCTTCAAAACTATCTTTTCACTTTCTTCCCCCCATAGCATTAAAAGAGATGGGATAATGTATTTAATTGAGATGTGCAAGGTTTTTTATTTGTTCACCAGCTAGAATGTAAACTATAAGAGGGCAGGAATATTTGTCTGCTTTATTTTTTTTTCATCACTTCCTGGTGCCAACAATATAGTGATCACTCAAATATTTGTTGAATTAACCAGTATCTAGTCATTTATATTGTTATACGAAACTTATGGAACATTTATAAAAGGTCAGCATATATTAAGACCATAGAGAAAATCTTAATTGTCAAAAATAGGAATAATAAGTACCATATTCTTTGATTATGATGTAAAAAAGATTTCTAAGTAAGAAAAATGAATGAAATTCCACACTGCAGAGAATTTAAGAGTATCCAAAACAACTGTTAGTAAGGACACAATTAAAAGTGAATTAATGACAATAAAAAAAATCACTCCAGGATGCAAATATTGTTAAGCATGAAAGTCAATACATGAGAAGAATGAACACTCTACTAAATATAAAAATAGGATCATTTTATTAAGAAATAGACTTAGTAAATAAATAAAATAATGGCTTTTTGAGAAATATAATTAAAGATAAGTAATGAGCTTCCCTAAGAAATAAAAACAGAAAAATATACAAAATTTAGAAATTGTATATGGAATAAAACCAATAGAAAATTGTAAATGTCTAAAAAATAATCAGATTTGGAAACCTTTATTCAGTTGATGAATTTTAGAAACATTACATGGCTGTCATTCTCAAAGAAACATTAAATCTTAATAGGCCAATAATTATAAAATAATTGTAAAAGTTATCAAAATCTAAGTACCTGATAAAGATAATGCCCAGAAAATTTTATAGTTTAATTACCTAATCTAAAAAGAACAAATTAGTCTAACACTATTTAAACTTTTCCAGAGAAAAGATAAAGTTTCTAAAACAGTTTTACAAAACCAGTGTTAGACTAATTTATAATTGGAGTTAGAAAGGAATTAAAAAAAATTGGAGAAGTTTTCTATAAGATATGGTCTTGTTGAATAAGAATAAATGTGATTAGAGATTCCAATATTTAACATGCATAAAATATTTTTCAAGGCCAAAATACCACCAACTACGTCAAAATAAAAATGACTAAAGAAAAAAATGTAACATATGGAATAGAACATTAATATTACAAGAACATTCAAAGACAAGATTATCTAATAGAAACCCACTTACTGGTAAAATCAAGTAATTATATTGAAACTATATAGGCAAACGTGTAGCCAAAGATGTCTACAAGAATATTCACAGCAGTGATTTACAAAAACCAAAAACTGTAAATACACCAACTGTCCATCAATAATTGAATAAATACTAGTGGTATGCTTTTACAATATCATCTACAAGAAAGAAAAATTATAGCCAGTTCTAATAGCATGAATACATTTCTCAAATATAAGAAAATATTATTCCATCTGTATAAAGTTAAAATTTGGCAGTGGAAATGTATTGTGTTAGAAGTCAGGATAGGGTTAACCAGGTGATGGAGTGTTTGGGTTAGTACCTAAGGTAGTTCTGGATTGCTGGCTATGTTTTATTTTTTTATTTCTTTGGTTGCACAAATATATCTGCTTGTAACTCTATCAAGCTGAGGTTCACTTTTCTAAACATGTGCTTTTATGTCAATAAAATATTCTAAACATATTCACAGGGTAAATAAATATCTCCAAGGATATATAAGAAACTGATCAAAGGGAGTTTGCCAAGTAATTTACATGGAAGAAGAAATGCAGGGATATTTTGATTGCATAATCTTCTTTTTATTAATTTTTTTAAAATTTTTTATTATGTTAGTCACCAGACAGTACATCATTAGTTTTTGATGTAGTGTTCCCTGAGTCATTGTTTGCATATAACACCCTTCTTTTTAAAATTATAAGCCTGTACCCTTAATCGGTTTGCTTGCACTGATAATCATATTGTTGTCTAAGAGTTTGAAACAGTATATTTTTTTAAATTCTCTATTTGACTTCTTCCCCCAGTAACTATTATGCTTGGAATGTCTTTCCAGACTTTTTTATTTAAGCTTAATTGTCCTGGGGCACCTGGGTTGCTCAGTAGGTTAATCGTCCAACTCTTAATCTCAGCTCAGGTCTTGCTCTCAAGGTTGTGAGTTCAAGCCCTGTGATGGGCTCCATGCTTGGTATGGAGCATACTTAAAAATAAATACATCAATAAAAATAAAATAACAATAAAAATAAACTTAATGTGTCCTTCTATTCAAGAGAAATCTATCATCTTTGTATATTTGGTGGTATTCATACTGTATTTACAGAATACAATTTGCTTGAACAATATGTGTATATAATATGTTGTGGAGATCTTCCTATAAAAGAATCAAAGTTCTACCTCATTTTTTCTAACTGTTGTGAGAAATATCATATCATGGGTGTCCCTTTTGCTGACCTCTTAAATTGTTGCTATTACTAACAATTGTTTGTTATTTTGGATAATCCTCCTTGTTTGCCATCTTTTCCTATAATACTCTATCATTTCTTAAGAATGCTAGTTCTCTGTCTACACTCAATCCCTGCAACTCCTGTCATAATTCCCAGACATTTCAATGTTCATATAGTCTACTTCATATCTTGGCTGTTGTCATCTTCTCAAATGACCTTTCCCTCTTCTGTATCCTAGCCAGGCCCATGGTCATACCTATGACTGGACCATTATTACCACTGCTACCCTTCCATAATCCCAAATTTAAACATTAAACAATAATCTACCAACCTGTTTCTTTCCCACCTTCTCTAGTATTACCCCTTCTGGTATTCCATTTCCAACAATGTCTGAGTCTTTAATTCATGAAAGGTTTGCTTTTGACTTCCTATCTCATGCCCTTTATTCCTTCCTTACCTGATTACATTCCTAAAGAGTATGAGCTACCACAAAGATCACCATGTTTTGAGACTTAGTGCCATAACTTAACACCTTCCAACACATGAGCCAAATAACCTAACCTGTCTGTATTGTAATTTCCTCATCTGTACAAATTGGCAAAGTATAACATCTACCTCATAGGGCTATTGAGACATTTAAATGAGTGAATAATCATAAAGAGCTTAGAATGGTGCCTGGCATATTGTAAAGATATGTGAGTAATAAATAAAAATCTATTATAATAATTATCAAATATCCTGAAATTTTGCTTCTTTTATCATAAGCATTTTGCAAAATACTAACTCTGGGTAAATCCCACTCTTCACCTTTTCAGTGACCACACCGGTACAGCTGAAGGTGGCTAAAGGAGAAGAAAAACATTTGCTGATTAATCTCACTTTTGATTCATGATTACTGAATTCACTGGCCTTTTAGCTTTATAAACAATCATACATTTATTTTCCATCCCCTGTTCCAATCTTCTACACGTCTGTCTCTGGCATCATTCTCTTTCTTCAAAACTCCTAATATCTTATTTCCTTTACTAACACTCAGTTGCTGACTTTTTATTCTTTTTCTCTGAGAACAGAAGACACTGTATGAGAAATTCTGCAAGCTCCCAATCTCCTGTACATGAATTCATGCCTGTATAATATTCTCTCCTCTTACAGAGGCTAAACTATCCTTGTTCCTAACTAAGGCCAGTACTTTTTTTTATTGCATTTTGTCCTACCTTTTTTTTTTTTTTAAGATTTTATTTATTTATTTGACAGACTGAGAGAGAACAGAAGTAGGGGGAGAGGGAAAAGCAGGCTCCCAGTTGAGCAGGGAGTCCCATGCAGGGCTCGACACCAGGACCCTTGGATCATTACCTGAGCCAAAGGCAGATGCTTAACTGGCTGAGCCACCCAGGCGCCCCAGTCCTACTTTCTTATATTATTATTTTACCCTCTATCCTGGACCATTCTGTTCAGCATACAAATATACTTTTATTACTACCATTTTACATTGGTGCACAAAATAAAATCACTACCATCCTCAGAAACCAGCCCTTTCAGTTCTCTGAATATACTCTAATCTCCATTTTCTCTTAAATTCATCCAAACAGATTTTCACCCCCTGACACTTAAAAATATCCCCAATACCTTCTATATTAATCCTTAGAATAGTTAATTCCCAGAGGTGATCTTATTCAGGACTAATAACAACATGTGATTTTGGGGGGTCATTATGCCACTGACCACATTTGACACTGTTGCTCATTACATCTTTCAAAGGCTCATTTCATTGGCACAACAGGAAATCTTGATTCTTCTGCCCACTTGCTGCAACTTCTGTTTTTCTTTTCCTTTTTTTCTCCTCTCTCATAGAGCCAGCATCTACAGAGCCCAGTCCTCTTCTCTTTTATATCTATACAAAATCCATAGTTGATCTTGCCTCATCTCACAGCTTTAAATTGTAATATAGTGCTAACTCCCAAATTAATAAACCCAGACTAGTCTGTTCCTCTGAAATGAGATTTATACTTCTAATCCCCTACTTAAGTTTTTTCTTACATATATATTAGATATATCAAAGTTAACAAATCCAAAATTGACCTCTTAGCATACCTCCAAGAACAGCAGTATTTCTGATCTCAGGAAAAATCAACTAAAACTTTTCTGTTGCTCTGACCAAAAAATCTTAACAGTCGTTTTTCTTACATTCTTCATCTAATCCATTAGGAAATTGTATTTTTCTTTCAACATACAAAAGTATCCAGAAGTAAATTACCTCCACACTTTACCCTGGTTACAGTTTGCAATATCTTTCCTGGATTATTTCCATTGCCTCCTAACTGGTCTTCCCACTTTGGCAATTCCTCCTCTTCACTCCGTTTTCAATATGGCAGAAAGAGTGATTCTATTAAAATGTAGCATGCATCATTTCACCCCCTGTTAAAATACCTGCATTAAGCATTTATTTCGCTCAGATTAAATACCACTTTCCTTAGGTTAGCTTACAAAATTCTATAGGAGCTGACCTCTTGTGCTTTTCTTCTTGCTCACTCTGCTCCAGTCTCACTGGATTTTGATTGCTCAAACATATTCGGCATGTTTCTATCTCAGGGTCTTTGCTCTTAATGATTTCACTGTAGGTGAAATGCTTCCCTTCTCAATTCCCTGCCCAAAAAATCACAGATGAATCCTCAGTTCCTTTAGGTTACTCACAGAAATATTTTGCAGAATATCCCTTGGTTAATTTCAATGTCCAGAAAATTCACTACTTTTCTGCTTTCTCTTTTAAATCCACAAATTTTAGTCATTTGTATTTGTGTTGTTAGTCTTCCTCACTGCAATTTAAGCTGACTGACATAATGCTGGCAACTAGAATACCTGCCATATCATAAATGGTTGTATTAGCCAAAGCCATGGCTGGCAAAAAACAATGCACACTGGAATCTAGTAATTTGAGTGAATTGTCATTGACTAAGGGTCAAAGGGAGGGAGCAGAAGAGTGCTGTAGAGAATGCCATCTCATCGGAGTTGTGGCTTAGGTATTATGATATAGCTAGCCCATGACAGATTTTTGCAAGGAGGGAGCTGGGAGAATATATCCTTTGATTGCACAATCCTTTCTCTCTGTGATAACGTGCAGGGCTGTTAGTTGCCCATTTCCAAAGGGAAACTAGATGACAAGGGAGCTCTTTGATACAGTGGAGGGAGATCTGGAGAGTAAATTGAAGATATATAGCATAGTGTCCAGTAAATAATGGTGAATGAATGCTTCAGTGAACATCTGGGTAAATGCCTGTGACACATAATTAACCCTATTTCCCTAGAAGTGTAATTAGTAAGCTCAAGGAAATTTATATACTAATCAATATGAAGACTGCAATATAGCATTCTAAAAACAAAAACAACAGAACACTCATCCTACCAACAATGTACAGGGGACAAATTTTCTACCAATCATATCATCAAAGATACATTTTGACACTGTATTAGTTTTCTACTGATACTGTGACAAATTACCTCTAAAAATGATTTTGTGGAACAGCTCTAACAATGATGAATGGAAATTGGTATATAAACACGGTTGTTTCCTTGCCCTCAAATAATCTACTCTTTTCCTAGAAGTCCATACCAGGTCTGAGACCCAGGTGACCACGATGGCATTGTGCTTATCAGTGCAAACTATATGGACTTCTGTGTTTCGCTTGTCCTTTTCTCTATATGTGCTTTTTACAGATTCTTCCCAAACTTCCCTTAAATCTTTTGTTTGAAGATCTGTTTTTGTGGGAATCCAAGATAGAACACGCCTACAATAGGCCAAAAATAACCCTCAGTTGCAAATGCATGCTATGGAACCTAGACTAGTGCGGATTAATGGCCAAATAGTTGTTTCTTCAAAGAAATTTTATTTTAGTTTTATGACATTCTAGTTTGTGTGTGGGAGGGAGGTTTTAGAAATACATATATAAAAACCTTTTATTTATTTTTCCATCTGTGGTATCATAGAATAATAAAGGGAGAAATTTGCTGCTGGTAGTTCAGTGCCGTATTATGGAAGTTGGATAAATATGTTCAAAGCATGTTAAGTGAATACAAATTTTGTATGTAAACACAACCTTGACTCTGAAACACCTTTACTTGCAGGTTATTCAGATAATGTCTAACATTTTCTTCTTGATTAAAATCCACACTCATATTTAGAAATATTATATTAATCTTATTCTAGATGACTAGAAATATAGAGAACATACCAAAATATACATTTTCTGTATAATATGTATTTTGTCATTAGATCTGTATAGAGTGATACAAATATAATTGCAAATAAAGTGTTGCAAATTTAAACCAATATCTTAATATCTTAATGTTAAGTTCACTAATCGAAAATTTATTACGTAGGTATGATTTAAAACATGATTGGTAAATTAGGTCAATATAGCCATGTTCCCTCTCTTAAATTATACCTTCCCTTTTTAGTTATTCATATGCATCTTGATTAACTATTACACTCTTTATTAAATTTATTAGGATTTAAAATTGCATTTCTGAGTGCAATCCAACTTGTATTATTTTAAGATAGAAAAATGTGTTAAAAATACAAATTATAGTTTGTGAAAATTTTCAAACCTAGTCTTTAAATCAATTCAAGATTGTTTGAGCAATTTATATTGGAATCTATCATTAGTTAAATTGAAATTTTATCTCTGAAGTGATAGAACATTGAGAAACTAGAAACTACCTTTAATCAACCGACCAAAAGCAAGGTTTACTTTTTTTTAAACCATTGTTCATCAGATCAAAGAGACTTGATGTATCTTTGATTAAAGACAGAATAGTTCTTTGCAGATAACTAGTTTACCTTTTGAAGATTTTTTTAACTCATAGATACATTAATAATTCAAGAAGTCTGGATGACAAGTATCAATTCTTCTTAAAAAAATACCTAAAATATGAACAGCATTAAAAATATATAAGTACAGGAGTATGATGTTTAGCTTACTTAAATTGAACTTGGGTTTTATCTGTGCATAATACAATAATGAAATAAACTAGACTCTTAAATTATTACATTCAGGAGGTAGGCAAAAGATACTTGCTTCAAGCAATACTTTATCTTTCATAATCTTTGGTAGATATTTTCTTAACTTGAATACATTTTTTTCTCTTAGACTTGGAAAATCAAGGGATGGAATGAGGGCTGTTGAACTTAAAATCATGTCTAGAGGCATTTGTGTTCAATGCATAGAGTATAAACATGTTTAAACAAACATATTGATGTATTTATATAGCACATTCTTTCCATACTCATCTTTAAGTGAACCATCAGTCAAACATTATGGAAAAGGGCATTTCACTTCTGGAAATAGAACAAAGTTTATACCTATGATTTTGGTAATTGTGATATACCCATGATTTTATCTGGATAAACAGCCAATGATTAGTATCCTATAAATGGTGCTAGATTATAGCACAGTTCTATCCAATTGATACAAAATACCCAAAGCCATTATTTATATTTTATGAATTTACTATATTCAATAGATGGCATATTTTTTAAAATTATTTTTAATTCCTATATAATGTACAGTGTTATATTAGTTTTAGGTGAACAATATAGCAGATTCAAAAATTCTATACATTACTCCGTGATCATCATGAAAAGTGGACTCTTAGTCCCCTTCACCAGTTTTACCCATTCTTCCACCTGCTTCCCTACTGGTAACCACCAGTTCCCTATAGTTAAGAATCTGGTTTTTGTCTTTTTTTCTTTGTTCATTTGTTTCTTAGATTACACATGCACAAAATCCTGTGGTATGTGTCACTATCTGTCTGATTTATTTTCTTTAGCATTATATCCTTGAGGTACACCCATGTTGTTGCAAATGGCAAGATTTTATTCTTTCTTATGGCCGAGTAATATTTGTGTGTTGTGTGTGTGTGTGTGTATTTCATCTTCATTCATCTATTGGTGAACATGGGTTACTTTTATATTTTGGCTGTTGTAAATAAGGGTGCATATATCCCTTTGAATTGGTGCATTTGTATTTTTTTTTTAAAGATTTGTTTTAGACAGTGGGGAGTGGGAGGAGCAGAAGGAGTTTTGAGTTTATTTTGTGTGTAGTGAAAGAAATTGGCCCAGTGTCATTCTTTTGCATATAGCTGCCTGGTTTTCCCAATACCATTTATTTTTTCCATTGCATAATCTTGCCTACTTTGTCAATGATTAATTGACCATATAAATCTGGATTATTTCTGGATTCTTTATTCTGTTCTATTGATCTATGTATCTACTTTTGTGCTATTATTACACTGTTTTGATTATGACAGCTTTGTAGTATATCTTGAAATCTGGGATTGTAATACCTCCAGTGATATTCTTCTTTTCAAGATTCCTTTGGCTATTTGAGGTCATCTGTGGTTCCACCCAAATTTTAGGATTATTTGTTCTAGTTCTGTGAAAAATGATATTAGTGTTTTGATAAGGATTCTATTCTGTGGATTGATTTTAGTAATATGGATGTTTTAACATTATTTTAACATTATTTTCACATTCCGTGAGCATGACATATCTATTTACGTCCTCTTCAATTCCTTTCATTAATGTTTTATAATTTAAGAGTATAGATCTTTCACCTCCTTCATTAAATTTTATTCCTAGGTATTATTTCTGGTGTAATTGCAAATGGAAGTAATTTCTTAATTCTCTTTCTACTACTTCATTATTAATGTATAGAAATGTAACAGATTCTGTATATTGATTTTGTATCCTGTGATTTTACTGAATTCATTTATGAGTTCTAGTAGTTTTTTGATGGGGTCTGTAGGGTTTTCTATATATAGTATGATGTCCTCTGCAGATAGTGAATATTTTAACTTTATCCAACTAATTTGGATAATTTTTATTTCTTTTTCTTGTCTGATTGCTATGGCTAGGACTTCAGGACTTTATTGAATAAAAGTGGTGACAGTGGATATCCTTGTCTTTTCCCTGACCTTAGGAGAAAAGCTCTTAGTTTTTCTTCATTAGGGATGATATTAGATGTGAGTTTTCATATAGGGCCTAAATTATGTTATGTCTCTAAACCTAATTCGTTGAGAGTTTTTATCATGAATGGATGTTGTGCTTTGTCAAATGCTTTTTCTGCATCTATTAAAATGATCATCTGGGTTTTAATCCTTTCTCTTGTTGATGTGATGTATTTGTTGATTGATTTGTAAATACTGAACTACCTTGCATCCCTAGAATAAATTCCACTTGATCATGATGAATATTGGTTTAAAATATATTGTTGGATTCAGTTTACTAATATTCTGTGAAGGATTTTTGCACCTGTGTTCATCAGAGATATGGGCCTATAGTTTTCCTTTCTTGTGGAGTCTTCATCTCGTTTTTCCCTTAGGGCTATGCTGGACTCATAGAAAAAATTAGGACATTTTCTTTCTTATTGTATTTTTTTGAATAGTTTGAGAAGAATAGGTATTAACTCTTCCTTAAATGTTTGGTAGAATTTGTATGTGAAGCAAATTCTGGTCCTGGGCTTTTGTTTGTTGGGAGTTTTTTGATTATTGATTCAATTTCTCTGCTAGTAATGGGTCTGTTCAAATTTTCTATTTCTTCCTGATTCAGTTTTGGGAGGTTATATACTTCTAGGAATTTATCGATTTCTTCTAGGGTGTCCAATTTGTTGATATGTTGGCATATAAGTTTTCATACTATTTTCTTATATTCCTTTGTATCTCTGTGGCATCAGTTGTTATTTCTCTTATTTCTGATTTTATTTGAGTCCGTGTGTGTGTGTGTGTGTGTGTGTGTGTGTGTGTGTGTGTGTGTCTGATGGCTTATCAATGCTGTTGATCTTTTCAAAGAACCAGTTCCTGGTTTCATTTATCTGTTCTATTTTTTCAGTTTTTATTTCAATTAGTTCTGCTCTGATATTTATTTCCTACTACTGTTTTGGGGATTTATTGATTCTTCTTTTTCTAGCTCCATTAGGTATAACGGTAGGTTGTTTATATGAAGTTTTTCTTGCTCTTTGAGATAGGCCTGTATTGCTTTAAATTTCCCTGTTAGAACAGATTTTGCTACATCCCAAAGACTTTAGACCACTGTGTTTTTATTTTCACTGTCACTTGTCTCCTTGTATTTTTTTTATTTCCTCTTCGATTTTTTGTTTGACCTATTCATTGTTTAGTGGCCTGTTGTTCAACCTCCAGGTATTTGTGCTCTTTCCAGATTTTTTCTTGTGGCTGATTTCAAGTTTCATAGTGTTGTGGTCAGAAAAGATGCATAATGTAACTTCATGTGTTTTGTTTATTTGTTTGTTTGTTTTTTAATTTGTTGAGATTTGTTTGGTGACCAAAAAATGATCTATTCTGGAGAATGTTCCATGTGTCCTTGAAAATAATGTGTATTCTGGTGCTTTAGGATAGAATATTCTGAATACATCTGTTAGATCCATATGGTCCAATGTGTCATCCAAAGTCTCTGCCTCTTTTGATTTTCTGTTTAAATAGTCTATCCATTGATGTAAGTGGGGTTTTAAAGTCCCCTACTACTATTGTATTACTATCAATTACTTCCTGTCATTAGCTGCTTTATGAATTTGGGTGCTATCATGTGCATCCATAAGTATTTACAATTGTTACATCTTGTTGTATTTTTCCCTTTGTGTTTATGTAATGTTTTCCTTTGTCTCTTGTTACAGTCTTTGTTTTAAAATCTATTTTGTCTAATATAAGTGTTGCTAACCCAGCTTTCTTTTTACTTCCATTTGCATGGTAAATATTTTTCCATCTCTTCACTGTGAATCTGCATGTGTTTCTAGGTCTGAAATGAGTCTCTTGTAGGCAGCATAGGGATGGATCTTGCTTTTTATCCATTTGATAATATCTTATGTCTTTTGATTGGAGCATTTATTCCATTTACATTCAAAATAATTATTGATAATTAATTACTTATTGCCATTTCATTACTTGTTTTATGGTTGTTTTTATAGTTCTTCTTTGTTCATTTCTCCTCTTGGTCTTCTCTCTTGTGTGATATACTTGGATTCCGTTCTCTTTATTTTTTGCATATCTATTACTAGTTTTTGATTTATAATTACCATTAGGTTTATATATAACATCTTATGCATATAGCAATCTGTTTTAAGTTGATGGTCACTTAGTTTAAACCCTCTCTAAAAGCAAGAAATGTTTACTCCTCTCTCTTCCCCATTATGCATATGGTGTCACACTTTACATCCTTTTGTGAATCCCCTCACTGATTTTTATAGACATACTTAATTTTACTGCTTTTGTGCTTCCTACTTTTCTTGCTCCTGTTTATGGTCTTTCCTTCCAAAGTATCCCTTTCAACATTTCTTATCAGGCTGATATAGTGGTGATAAATTCCTTTAATGTGTTTGTCTGGGAAATGCTATATATTTCCTTCTATTTTGAATGATAGCCTTTGCTGAATGGCATATTCTTGGTTGCAGGCTTTGTCCTTTCAGCACTTTGAATATATCATGCCACTTCTTTCTGGCCTGCAAAGTTTCTGCTGAAAAATCCACTGATAGCTTTATGAAGTTTCCCTTGTATGTAACTGATTTCTTTGCTCTTGCTTCTTTTAAAATTCTCTTTTCTTAATTTTATATTTTTTTTATTTTTCAAATTTTTATTTAAATTCTAGTTAGCTAACATACAGTGCAGTATTGGTTTCAGGAGTAGAATTCAGTGATTCATCACTTACCTAAAACACCCAGTGCTCATCATAACAAGTGTCCTCGTTAATATCCATCACTCATCTAGCCCATCCCCCACTCACTTCCCTCCATCAACCCTGGGTATATTCTCTACAGTTAAGAGTCTCAGGGTGTCTGGGTGGCTCAGTCAGTTAACCATCTGACTCTTGATTTCAGCTCAGGTCATGATCCCAGGGTCATGACACAGAGCCCCAGATTGGGCTCCGCATTGAGCCTGCTTCTGACTCTCTTCCTCTCGAGAGGAGCAGAGCTGCCCTTACACCTGCTCAGGCTCAATCTCTCTTTCAAAAACAACAAGAACAACAACAAAACTCTTATGGTTTCTTTCCCTCTCTCTTTTTTCCCCCCTTCCCATATGTTCATCTGTTTTGTTTTTTAAGTTCCACATACAAGCGAAATCATGGTATTTGTCTTTCTCTGACTGGCTTATTTCACTTAGCATAATACAGTGTAGTTCCATCCACTTCATTGCAAATGGCAAGATTTCATTCTTTTTGATGGCTGAGTAATATTCCTGTGTGTGTGTGTGTGTGTACGTGTGTACTACATCTTCTTTCTCCATTCATCAGCTGATGAGCATTTGGGATCTTTCCATAATTTGGCTATTGTTGATAATGTTGCTATAAACATCGGGGTGCATGTACCCCTTCAAATCTGTGTTTTTGTATCCTAAAATTCTCTCTTTATCACTACATTTTGCCATTTTAATTATGTTTCTTGGTGTGTACCTCTTTGGTTGATTTTGTTAGGGGTTTTCTGTATCTCCTGGATCTGGATTTCTGTTTCTCTCCCCAGATTTGGGAAATTTTCAACTATTATTTCTTCAAATAAATTTTCTGTTCCCCTTCCCCTCTTTTCTTCTGGGATCCCTATAGTATGAATGTTATTACACTTGATGGTATTGCTGAGTTTCCTTAATCTATTCTCATTTTTTATTATTTTTTCTTTCTCCTGTTCAGCTTGTGTTCTATTATTCTGAACACTGATCTGTTTTTCTGCTTCCTCTAGTCTAGTATTTATTACCTTTTAAACTTTTCAAAATTTCACTTCTTGAAAATTCAACAAGTGAATTCTTCATCTGATTAGTCCTATGTATGTTTTCTATCTCTTTGTTGAGGGTCTCACTGAGGTCCTTCACTGTTTTCTCAAGTCTAGCGAGTATCCTTATGGCCATTACTTTAAATTCTCTTTTAGATGTAATACTTAGCTCTGTTTTGTTTAGTTCTCTTACTGTGATTTTGTCTTATCATTTGGGGCATATTTCTTTCCTTTGTCTAACTGTCTGTTTCTATGGTCAGGAAAGTCACTACATCTCCTGCCATTGAAAGTAGGAGCCTTATGAAGAAGAGGTCCTGTAGTGCCTTTCAGTCCCTTGTTCACCAGAACCTGGGGCATCAGTGGTGTCTCCTGTGTATGTTGCATACACCCAATTATTAAGGCTGAGCCATGTTTGCCTCAAGTCCAGTCATCTGCAATGCCTGTTGTGGGAAGGGTTTGGTCCCACTATTGTTAATGGGCCCGTCTGGGACTGCCTTGAGCAAGGTATTCGCTTGCACTGTTGTTACACTGAACACAGGGCACTTTCCCTGAGTTGTCCTCTGAGAGGCTTAGGTGGTGCCTGTAGTCAGACCAGATGTGTGTCCCCAGCCCACTACTGGGGCTACAGAGAAGCTGGTGTACGTGATTATCTTCCCCTTTCCCTAGGGTAGGAGTCACTCTGAGGTGGTGCTCGCCACTGTCAGGGCTGCTTGCAGGATGCCATACACGTGGTGCTGTTCTGGATAGAATCCTGATGAGGCAGGTTGGATGGGGCAGGTTCACAGGAGAACTTAGGGGCAGGGTGCACAGTGTTAGTAAGGTTTACACAGGTCTGCTATGGAAGGAGACCAGGAGCAGCTTTGGAGAACTGCCAAGGGCAGGTTGGTAGGGGTGGATCTGCATGACTGTGCTAGAGTAGGGTACATGGTTAGCAAGCTAAGTGGAGAGTGTTTGCTCTGGTTCCAGTAGGTGTCAGTGTATCTAGGCTGGGGGTTGTGCAGGGACACAGCACCCACTAGCTCCTTTGTTCCTGGAGAAGTCTCCTAAAGATCCCCACCTTTCCAGCACATATTCTGATATTAGTAAGTAAATGTCCTTCCCGTATACACCAGAAATTTTTAAACTGCTTCTATGATGTAACTGCATGGGGCTCTTTGTTGTGCTGTCTCCTTTAAGGGTGGGGACTCAGTTTCCTATCACCTTCTAGCTCTCCCCAAGCCAAGTTGACTGATTTCTAAAGTTGTAGGTGTTAAAAAAAAAAAAAAAAGTTCTAGGTGTTAATTCTTGCTGGTTTTAAGAACTGGCAAATTTAAGTACCTCTGGTCTTTAAGGAAATGTTATGGGGATTTGTCTTCACAGTCTGGGGCCCCATGCCTGTGGTATATCCTCCTCTCCCTTCTCTGTGCTTACAGTGTCCCTCCCTCCCTTGGACAGTCTCATAGGTTAGTTTGGTTTCTGACAACATCCCCACCCCACCTACTTTTTCAGTGTGGCCTTTTCTCTGTAATTAGCTGTGGAGAGTCTGTTCTGAAGGCCTTTGGGTCATTTTCCAGATTATTTACACTGATGTGTTTTTTATCTAGATGTATCCATGGGATGAGGTGAGCTTAGGATCCTCCTACTCTGTCATCTTCTAGACCCCTAGACAGCACCCTTTTTAGAGTGAAAACTATTTTTGTATTTTTGTAGAGAAAATACATGACTTTATCTTATCCCTGATAGTACCTACTTAAGTGTTTCCTTCAAAGTCTGAATGTCTCTGAAACAATAGCCTTAAGTAAGCAGATAGCACTTCAGTACAGCTGCTCTGTTACAACTATACTTTTTCATTGTAAAAGCTTAAATTGAATAGTAGTGATTTAGCTTTAGAAATATGGAGTGAAATCAGATAGTTAAAGTTGTAGAAGAGAGAATCATTTAAATTGACAATTTATGTTTCCTCTGGAATGAGAGCTACTAGTTAATTTCCTGTTTTGTAGACTCTGGGCCTAATTTTAAGACATTTAACACCCGAGAAAGTAATAAAGAAAAAGTAATAACTAGGTACAGTATGCAATCTGCTTTGGAAAACCATTTACACAAACAAGAGATTGTGTCAGCGCTTTTTGTTATTTGAGAGTATAGAAATTCTAGAAAGTCATACACTATGGGTTATGTGAAAAAATAGCAAAAGAAATGACATAAAAATGATGGGTTTATCTAATATAACTATCAAAAAATGTGTTGAACTGCTACATTAAATTGTCATTGTTTTCTGATTACAGAAGCAATATATATCTATGTAATAGTTTGTGTTGTCCTGATGATACACAAATCCTGGTTACAATGGAGACTTGAGGCCCATGAGTGTCTGATATGGGTTTACAAAAGCCAGGCACTTGACATCAAGGCATGTCAATTGCAGAGTGCTAGTCAAACAAAAATCAAGCTGAGCCACACCCATTTGTCTAGCTTTTTCTGTTCTGTTTTCTTTCATCACTTCCTTGCCCATTTTACCAGAGAGCATACTTGCCATAAATCATTTACATAAAAAATTTTTTAAGCTCTGATTCTAGTAGTAAGACTAAGACAATCCATGAGATGAAATTAGATATTGAAATTAGATATGTATGAAAAGGCCTATAAAGTAATTTTATGATTAATGATTTGAAAAATATAATTTTTCTCTTCTATATATGAATAAATATTTGGATATTATTGCTCTCAAAATTAGATTTTACTGTTTTTACTGCATAATAACATGTTTTTGATTGGTTCCTTTTAAAAAAAAGATTCTTTAATTTTAGAATAGTCTTAGATTTACAGAAAAATTCTTAAGACAGTATAGAGTTCCCATATACCCCACATCCCATTTCTCCTAAGTAAGATATTAACTTAATTTTCATAGTTCTCCAGCTACTTCACCTTTCTCTTGATTAGTGTTAGTGTGGCATGTCTTTCTAGAGTTCTTTAATTTTAACATAAGTCTTTATATTTAAAGTGGATTTCTTGTAAATAATATATAGTTGATTCATCTTTTTATTCCATTCTGACAATTACTGTCTTTTAAGTGGTATGTTTTTTGTCATTCATACTTAGTGTTTGTAATTGATTACTAGTCATTGCATTTGCTCTTTGTTTTTGTTCCCTTCCTTCACTGTTCTCTCTGGATTTAATTTAGTATTTTATATAATTCTATACTAACTCCTCTCTTAGCATATCAATTACACTTATTTTTAATTTTGTACTATTAGTTGTTGCCCCAAAGTTTACTATATACATTTTAATTATTCTAAGTCCACCTTCAAGTAATACTATATCACATCACATATAGTGAAAGTATCTTATGACCAAATGTTCCCATTTCCTATCTTCTGTCTTTTGAGATACTGCTGTCATTCATTTCTCTTATTCATGTGTTATAATTACTCAATACATTCTTTAATTTTTTATTGAAATGTAGTTTACATACAATATAAAATTAGTTTCAGTAAACAACACAGTGATTTGACAATTCTGTACATTATTTATGCTCACAATAAGTGTGGTCACCATCTCTCACCATAAAATGTTATTAATGGCTATCTTTATTACTACACTTATTTTTCATTCCCCTGACCTGTTTTTTATAACTGAAAGTTTGTACCTCTTAACCTCCTTCACCTACTTCATCCATCTCCCTTTCCATTTCCTCTCTGGCAACCACCAGATCTCTGTATTTGTGATTCTGTTTCCTTTTGTTTTGCTTTTTAGATTGCATATAAGTAAAATGATACAGTTTTATCTTTTTTCCGACCTCTTTCACTTAGCATAATACCTTGTATGTTCCTTGTATTGTTACAAATCTCGCATCTTTTATAGCTGAGTAAGCTGTGTGTGTGTGTGTGTGTGTGTGTGACAGAGAGAGAGAGAGAGAGAGAAAGAGAGAGAATCGCATCTTCTTTACTCATTCATATATTGATGGGCATTTAGATTACTTCTGTAACCTGATTATTGTAAACAATACTGCAATAAACATAGGGATACATATATCTTCTCAAGTTAGTTTTCATTTTTAGGGTGTAAATACCCTGTACTGAAATGACTGGATAATATGGTATTTCTATTTTTAACTTTTTGAGGAAACTATATACTGATTTCCAAATGGTTGCACCATTTATAATTTCCACCAACAGTGATTGAGGTTTTCTTTCTCCTTATCCCCACCAACATTGTTCTCAGCTTTTTGATAGTATCCATCCTGACAAGTGTAAGATGGTATCTCACGCTGATTTTAATTTGTATTTTCCTGATTGTTAGTGACGTTGAGCATCTTTCTGTGTGTCGTTGGCCACTGTTATGTATTGTTCAGAGAAATGTCTATTTAGGACCTCAGCCTATGTTTTAATTGAAATATTCATTTTATGGCATTAAGTAGTAAAAATTTTTTATGTTTTTCCATATTAACCCCTTATTTCATATGTCATTTGCAAATATATTCTCCTATGCAGTAGGTTGCCTTTTTGTTTTATTGATGATTTCCTAAAGTATGCAAAAGCTTTTCATTTTGGTATAGCCCTAATAGTTTATTTTTGTTTTTGCTTTTCTTGCCTAAAGACATATATCTAGAAAACATGTTGCTAAGATCAATGTCTCCGAGATTATTTTGTTTTCTTTTAGGAGATATATGGTTTCAGGTGTTACACTTAGGTCTTTCATCCATTTTGAGTTTATTTCTGTATGTAGTGTGAGAAAGTGGTCCAGTTACATTTTTGTGCATGTAGGTATTGAGTTTTTCCTGTACCATTCATTGAAGAGACAGTCATTTTCCCATGGCCTATTGTCTTCTTTTTCATAGATGAATTGACTATATAAGTGTAGCTTTACTTCTGGGCTCTTTAGCATGTTCCTTTGAATTATGTATCTGTATTTTGTGCCAGTACCACGCTGTTTTGGTTATATAGCTCTGTAGTATGTCTTGAAATCTGGGAATGTGATATCTCCACCTTCATTCCTCTTTCTCAAAATAGCTTTGGTTATTCAGGATCTTCTGTGGTTCCACACATATTTATGGATTGTATGTTACAGTTCCTTGAAAAATGCTATTGGTATTTTCATCAAAATTGCATTGAATATGTATATTGCTCCAAGTAATATGGTCATTTTAACAATATTAATTTTTCCAGTCCATGAGCATGGTATATTTTTTTCCTTTTGTTTGTGTGGTCTTCAATTTCTTTCATCAGTGTTTTAAGTTTTCAGAGTACAGATCTTTTACCTCCTTGTTTCTGGGTACTTTATTCTTTTTGGTGCAATTGTAAATGGGACTGTTGATTTCTCTTTTGGCTACTTTGCTATTAGTTTATAGAAATGCAATATATTTCTGCATATTAATTTTGTATCCTGCAATTTCACTGAATTTATTAGTCCTAATATATTTTCAGTGGAATCTTCAGAATTTCTACATATAGTATTATGCCATTTGCAAATAGTGACAGTTTCTCTTCTTCATTACTAAGTAAATACTTTGATTTCTTTTTCTTGTCTGATTGCTGTGGCTGGGACTTCCAGTACTATCTTGAATAAAACTTGTGAGAGAGATCATTCTTGTTTTGTTCTTGATCTTAAAGGGGAAAAATTCAGTTTTTTCACCCTTCAGTATGATGTTAGCTGTGGGTTTTTCATATATGGCTTTATTATATTGAGTTATGTTTTCTCTAACCCCATTCTATTGAAAGTGTTTATCATGAATGGATGTTAAGGGGCATCTGCCTTTAGCTCAGGGCGTGATCCCAGGTCCCTGGGATCGAGCCCCGCATCAGGCTCCTCTGCTGGGAGCCTGCTTCTTCCTCTCCCACTCCCCCTGCTTGTGTTCCCTCTTTCCCTGGCTCTCTGTTAAATAAATAAAATCTTAAAAAAAAAAAATGAATGGATGTTAAATTTTGTCAAAGTCGCTATGCATCCATTGAGATGATCATATGGTTTTTATTCTGCATTTTGTTAATGTGATGTACCACATGGATTGATTCGATGCTGTTGAACCATCCTTCTATCCCCAGAATAAATCCCACATGCTGCTGGTGAATGATCCTTCTAATGTATCCTTGAATTTGGTTTGTAATATTTTGTTGAGGATTTTTGTATCTGTGTTCATCAGGGAGAGTGGCCTGTAATTTTCTTTTTCTGTAGTGTCATTATCTGGTTTTAGTATTTGTAATAATGGCCACATAGCATGAATTTGGAAGTTTTCCTTCATTATCTATTTTTTGGAATTGTTTAAAAAGACTAGGTATTAATTCTTCCTTATTTTTGGTAGAATTCACCTGTGAAGCCATTTGGTCTTAGATATTTATTGGTTGGGAGATTTTTGATTATCAATTCAATTTTGTTCGCAGTCACTGATGTGTTCAGAATTTATTTCTTCCTGACTCAGTTTTGAAAGACTATGTTTCTAGGAATTTATTCAGAATTTCTTCTAGGTTTTCCAATTTGTTAGCATCATGATTTTTCTTAGTAGTCTCATAACCCTTTGTATTTCTGTGAAGTTGGTTGCTACCCCTCTACTATTTCTGATTTTGAATCCTCTTTTTTTTTTTTCCTCTTTGATGATTCTGTCTAAATGTGTATCAACTTTGTTATCTTTTCAAAGAACCAGCTCTTGTATTCATGGACAATTTTTATTGATTGTTAGTCTCTATATCATTTATTTCCACTCTGATCTTTATTACTTCCTTCTTTCTACTTACTAACTTTGGACTTTGTTCTTATTTTTCCTTAATTCATTTAGGTGTAAAAGTTAGACTGCTTGAGATTACATTGTTTCTTGAGACAGGCCTGTATCACTATAAACTTCGCTCTTAGAACTGCTTTTACTGTTTCTCAAAGATTTTGGACTTAACTTTTTATTTACATTTATCTCCATGTATTTTTTTTATTTCCTCTTTGATCCATTGGTTTGTAGTAGCATGTTGCTTAGACTCCACCATCTTGTGTTTTTTTCCAGTTATTTTTTTATAAATGATTTTATAGTTTCATACTGTTGTGGTCAGAAAAAAATACTGGATATAATTACAATTATCATAAATCAGACATGTTTTGTGGCCCAATGTGTTCTATTATGAAGAATGTTCCATGAACACTTGAAGAGAATGTGCATTCTGTTGTGTTTGGATATAATGTTCTGCGCATTTCTGTTGAGTCCCTCTGGTCTTATGTGTCATAAGCGATGGTTTTTGAATTGATTTTCTGTCTGGATGATCTGTCTATTCATTGATGTATATGTGGTGTTAATCCAACAAAAGGATTTAACAACATCTTTTCACTCCACGTGGGAGCACCTAAATATATAAAGCAAATATTGACAGACATAAAAGGGAGAAATTAACAGTAATACAATAGTAGGGGATTTTGATTCTTTATTATGTAATATCCTTTTTTGTGTCTTGCTACAGTGTTTGTTTTAAAGCTTATTTTGTCTGATATAAGTATAGCTAACCCAACTTTTTATTTTTTTGCATCTATTTGCAAGAAATATCTTTTTTCATCACTTTCACTGAATGTGTTCATAGGGCTGAAATCAGTCTCTTGTAGGCAGCATATAGATTGGCTTTATATTTTTGTCTGTTCAGTAACACTATGTCTTTTGATTAGAATATTTATATCATTGGTATGTTAGTAGTTATTTTCCTTTTGCTGCTTTTTAGAGTCTCCCTTTATTGTCAGTCTCTGACATTATAATATGTGCCTTGAAGTGAACCTTCTTGGGTTCACCTTTTTTGGGACTCTGTGCATCTTGGACTTGGACATCTGTTTCCCTCCCTTGGTTAGGGAAGTTTTTAGCTATTATTCAAATAAATTTTCTGCCCTTTTTTATCTCTCCCTTATTCTAGGAATCCTATGATTCAAGTGTTAGTAAGCTTAATGTTGTCCTAGCGATCCCTTAACCTACATTGTTTTACTGATTGATTGATACTCAGTTTGGGTGATTTCCATTGCACTGTCTTCCAGATTGCCCATCTATTCTTTTGTATCTTCTAATCTGCTATTTATTCCCTTAGGTATATTTTTTCATCTTATTTACTGTATTCTTCAACTTAGGTTGGCTATTTTTTATATTTTCTATCTCTAAGTTCTCACTAGGTTCCTCCATTCTTACCACCCTTACCTTGAACTCTTTATTAGATGGCTTATCTCCATTTCATTTAGTTATTTTTCTGAGGTGTTGTCTTATTCCTTCATTTGAAGTATGTTCCTCTGATTCTTCATTTTGTTTGATTTTCTGTATTTGTTTTTATAAGTTAGGCAGAACCACTGCTTCTCCTAGAGTTGAAGTAATGGTCTTATGTGGGAGCATCCCCTAGGTAAATTATGTGTTCCTGGTGGCTTTGGCTGGCTAGGTGGATCTTCGGCTGGCATGGGCTGGGGGTTCTGGGGAACCCCATACTGGGACTGCCTGGTGATGGCTGGCACTGAGGCATGTACAGACCAAGATGTCTTGGATTGCTTCATGCAGGAGTGGCCCTGGCAGGAAAACTGGAGCTGAGGCACACTTGGGCCAGTAAGTCCTGGGGTGATCCATGCAATGGGTGCCTGGTGAGTCATCTGAAGCTGAAGTGGGTGTGGGTCTGGAGTGTTCCAGGATGCCTTGCCTCTGTGTCACTTTGGTGAGATGACTGGAGTTGTGTGCATTCTGTCCAGGGTTGTTCTGGTGTACACCACACTTGGCCCACTTTATGGGGCTTCCTTGGGAGGATGGCTAGGGCTGGTGTGTGCTGTGGGACTGTGGCTCACTAAGATATCAGGCTTTTCAGGATATCTGGACCTTACTTTTGTCTGTATTACCAAGATGGATGGGAAATGGTAAAATGTTATTCTCAGCCTCTTTGACCCCAGAGATTGTTCTAGCAGCTTGCCCACCATTTGGCAGTGTTCTAGGGCTCATTCCTTTATATTCTAATTGCTCTTTTCAACTGCAGCTATTTTTCGGTGCCCCAGGGCATCTAGGGCTTGTGTTGGCCTGAGGCTTGCTGAGGTAGCAGGGCAGCTAGGGCTTCTATTTTTTTGCTATCAGGGTGGAGGGATAATACAAGCAGTCCCTCCCCCCCAGTCTTTTGATGGAGGTTTAATTTCCTTATATTCTAGTTACCCTTTTAAGCTGTGCTTTTTTTCAGAGACCCAGAACTAACAAATCCACTCCTGGTCCCTCAGTACAGTCCCCTACTACAGATTGCAGCACTGGGTCTGGGATTACCATAGTTACTGTGCCTCCTTCTCACTTGCTGTTTTCTGTGCAGTCTCTCTATTCTTTGTTATGCAGATTTTAAGTTCTTTTTCGGGAAGAATTTCTGGATATGTTAGGTGAAAGTTCAATGTCCATGGAGGAAATGAGTTCAGCGTCTTTGTACATTGCTTATCTTGGACCCTCCCACCGCTCACTCAGTAAATTCTTATTATTAATGGTTTAAACAAAGTTTTCACTTATATTAAGAATAAGAGCAATAATTTTAATTCCATTTAATCCTTTTCCAGTGATAGTCCTTCATGAAACTCTGAATTTCTGACCTATATCATTTTCTAAAAGAATTAACATTTCTTGCAGGGAAGGTCTACTGATAATAGATATTTTTACTTTTATTTTAGTTTATGAAAGTCTTTACTTTTCCTTTGTGAAGGATAACTCCACTGCATTTAGAATCATAAGGTTTTTCTTTTTTGTAACACTAAATAAACACTTTATTGCTTTCATGGTTTATGCAAGAAATCCACTTTCATTCTTATTACTGTTCTGTAATGTGCCATTCTTCCCAGATTCTTTCAAAATTTCCTTTTCTCTTGTTTGCTTTCTCCTGAAGACAGTATGCTTAGATGTAGGGTTTTTAGTTTTTTTGTGTGTTTTGTTTTGTTTTTGCTTTTTTCCTGCTTGATGGTCTCTGAGCTTACTGAATCTGTGATTGTTTGTTATTAATTTTAGAAAGTCCTCAGCCATTATTACTTAAAATATTTCCTGCTGTGTTCTCTTTTCTCATTCTGGTTTCTAATTCTGCAAATGTTATACTTTTTGTCCTATTATTCTTGCCTATTCCGTACTGTTTTTCAGCCATTTTGAGTATCACTTGGGAAGTTTCAAATCACTTATTTTAAGGCTGAATTTTTTCATGGGCTATGTTTACTAATCATTAAATGCATTCATCACTTCTATTATGGTATTTTTTTTCTAACATTTCATTTTAACCACTGCTTTGAATTTTTAACTCTCTACTTTCTTCACTCTTGAGTTTATGCATATTGAACTACTTTTACCATTAGGGCATTCAACATATTAATCATAATTTCTTAAGTTCCCTACTTATAATTCCAACATCTGTGTCATAGCTGAGTCTTGTTTTGGTGATTGTTTTCATCTCTTCAGACTGTTTTCTCTGACCTTTTGTCATGCCTTGCAACCTTGAAATTTTTTGTTTAAAGTCAGTTACGGTGTGACATTTTGTTTCTCAGGCTAAGAGACTGTATTTAATGTTGTCTGTAGCTATAGGAGCCAGAGGTTTCACATTCCCCTTGATCCTTGTTTTGTCTTAACTCTTGATTTTGGGCTTCCCTAGGTACTCCTCCTCAAACTGAGCCTGCATCTTGTGGCTTTTCAGCTATAAACCATTGTTATTACACTGGCGCTCTATTGTGGTGGTGCTAAGGTAGGGGCTAGTAGAAGTGTTCTATAATCCTGGTTACATCTCAGTCTTTTAAAGAGCTCATCTCTTGTGAATGTGAGTTTCATAAGTATTTTTCACCACCTTTCTTCTCTTGCTGTAGCATCCCTTATGTACTACTTTGAACCTTAATGATTTGGGGGGTTTTGTCCTTCATTAGAGAGGAAAGATAGAGGGAGCCAAAGTAGAAGCAATGAACTTCCGCCAAACTAGATAATTCTCTGGCAAAGTCTCCCCACCCCCACCCCAGAGAGTGGATATTTGTTATGGAGAAGTTTCTGTGTATATTTCAAATGACTACTTCTACTTCCCACTTTCTATAGCCATGGGGAAGAATTTCTTACATATTCATCATGAAAACCAGGTCATTTTCCTGGAGGTAAAGCCCAAAGAAGCCCAAAACTGTTGTTCTCAAATTTTTACTTCTAACACGAGTCTACATTCATTCTCCAGCAGCTCATAAAAAATACCATTTAAATGTTCCTGCTGTCTATGGTTCCAGCAATTACTGCTCCAGGTGAGAAAATCTTGGCTGGGTCTCACCAGATAAGCCTGCATCTCCAAATTTCAGAATTGTCGATCACCTTGCAAACTTTGTTCTTCAATGGATCCAGAAAGATTTGTCAATTTTCAGTTTATCCAATTTCCTGTTATAAGGACAGCAGTGGTAACTTTCTTTTACATATTGGAGCTGAAACCAAGAGTGATGTTATTACGTTTTAGATGAATCTTTTCTATCTGTGGTATGAAATGTGGCCATATTTGTAAATCACTATTCTCCATTTCATAGCATTATATCTTCCGTGAATGTTAAGATGTTTAACTCTTGTTAAAGTCAACTATCCCTGTTGTCAGAATTGCAACAGATTATATTTTTACTCTTGTGTTTATTTCAATTGTACCTGGAGAAGGAGTAGAGATAGTTTGATTTATCTCACTAACTTGAAATGCAGTGTCAACAATATGGGGATTTAAAAATTATCTGCTAGGAAAAGACTAATGCATTTTGCAGTAATATTCACAGAATGAGTTTTATATAAAACCATTGAAAATATTAAACCAAATTGTGAATAGTTCTCAAATCCTAAATTATCATTAAGTAGAAATATTGGAACTCAATTGAATGAAAATATGATTAAGAATGTGGAGGATGAGTTATCAATATTTATGTAAAGTTGAAATCAGTTGCCTGACTAAGCACTAAGGGGTTGAGATAAGTGTTGACAAGCACTTTTATCATGTAAAACAATAGTTTAAGAGAATAAAGATTGTCCCAATCATCTGAATATCAAAAAACAAAGATTAAAAATTAAAATTTAAATTAAGTAAATGTGTTAGAACAGGAACTCTATAGGTAAATGTTCAGTATGTTATATGCAATTAGTAAGATGATATAAAAATGAAGATAATTATGAAAAAGCCCTATATTAAACTCTAAAACATTAAGTTGATAGTTTTTTCAAACTGTTTTTTTTTATACCTATTCATTTAAACATTTAAGTTTTTACTCTTTCTAAAACAAAATATAGTTTATTTTTTAAAGTGGTAATACCTCTCAAGGAATATCTCTTTGGGAAAATAAAGCCCTATAAATATAATAGATATATACATAAAATATATCTGTAGCCATTAATATAGTTGTCTGAATGTACATGGCTACCTATGGGGAAACAAAAAAGTATGTGTGTGGATTTGACTGTGTTATAGACTGAATTTAAATGTAACGACTGCTACTAATTTGCAACCTGTGTAACTTCTCATTTAGAAGAAGACGGTAATCAAATTTACAGTTTTATTGAAATAAATTAGGATGGTCTGAAGTTGGAACGTAAAATATTTTGGGCATTAACATTTCAAAACGTCCATGTCATGTCATTTTTTGCCCTTTTTATTTATCTTTTTAAAAATGTTAAGCAATACATATTTGGGATTCTAATTTGCACTGAAAGATGTGTTTGAACATCAAGAAATATATTACCTAAACTAAATATTACTCAAGTGACTCTACCTTACCTGAGGAGTTTAAACAAATGCACATGAAACAAGTAGCATAAGCAGTTTAAAATTAAGGCCTAATTTTGGGGTGCCTCGGTGGCACAGCGGTTAAGCGTCTGCCTTCAGCTCAGGGCATGATCCCGGCATTGTGGGATTGAGCCCCACATCAGGCTTCTCCGCTAGGAGCCTGCTTCTTCCTCTCCCACTCCCCCTGCTTGTGTTCCCTCTCTCGCTGGCTGTCTCTATCTCTGTCAAATAAATAAATAAAATCTTTAGGCCTTAATTTTATTTATTTATTTTTTAATTTTGGATTGCATTTCAAGAGCTAGAGAGCAGTAGTCTTAAAAATGAGGTTTGCATACTTATGGGGTTATGTAAAAACTCCCTGGGGTACTGTAGATACAGATAGTTTTAAGAATACTAACATCAAATCTACAACTTCTCCACATACTTGTCTTAAAACTAATCTGCCAGCGATAACACTCTACCCATTTTCTAAAGAAAGACATTTCTTCATGCTTAGTGTAGACATTACCTGTATGTAAAAGATACTGGAGCACCTGACAAATAGACACAATACATGATGTCATTGGTGCTGGTATTGAACAGTCTGTGATTAATGCCTAGGAAACAAATTTATATGCAAGTCAAGTGGTTTCCAGTTCTTTGCTAAGTACAAAATTAAGGTAAAACCAGAATAAGTTATTAAACAACCAAATAAGGGGTTTATTTTTGATGGTAGAGTACTATATGATTTTTGATTTTCAAATCACTAAATGTCTAATAATTGCATGACACTGCTGTTTCCCTTTTGCTTTTTTTACATAAAGAAGTGTTCTCAGTAGTTATAGTTACAAAGTTGAAAATAATAATGATATAATTAATGCAGTATCCTGTCATATTCAACCAATAAGCAGTATTCACTCAGAGATCCACACACTAAATTTTCAAAGACTAATTCCATATAATTAAGATGCATTTTGAAAAATGTTTATATTTAAGAATTAAAATACATGATTTAGGAATTTATTTGAATCAGTTATACATAACTAATAATTATTACAACTAATCCAGAGAAAAATTCCTCTGAACACTTGACTTAGAATTATATAAAATTTTAAATATGTGTGTAGAACATATATGTACACCTACATACACATATTCACTCACTTCAATGTGTATATACTTTGCTATGAAAAACTGATAAAACATTTTAAACAAAGTGCATTTGTTTAAATTTTTGGACTTACGTATGCAAAGAGAAAAGGATATAATTTTTTTTGTCTTACGGAGATTTATTTACATAGATCTTAAGTTAATGAAAGGTGATATCAAATAACCCTGGTACCTAAAGTATTGATTATATTTTTATTGATTACATGTGTTTATTATTTTTTTTGTAGAGTAACCATATTTATAATATATTGGAAATTAATTCCTTGTAACTTGAATCTCATGATAAAAACATTTGATGACAAATTTTATTGTTTGTAAAATACCCAGGGGTGAAGCAAAACAAAAAAAGCCACGGAATAAAACAAAATAATGATTAGTTAGGTTGAAAGGCATTCAGAATAATGTATTGATAGTACAAATAGGGGAAAAAAGCCAATGTAAAGAAGGCCATCATTAGAAGTGGCAAAAGAATGGCAGGGTGATCTTTTGACTACCCATTTAAGGATTCTGGTGTTAAAAAATTAAACTTTATTGACCCAAATTTATAATTATATTTAGTTTTGTGGCTTTCTGAATAAAAAGCAACCATCTAAGCATTGAAGTAAAGGAAGTCCAATTGGAACCATGGGTTGTTCATGCACAACCTGTGGTTCTCAAGCCTTGGGGGATATATACTCTGAAATTCCAGACTAAGAGTGGCAAAAATCATTGATGAGTACATGTCTTTGAAAAAACTTGTTTTGAACATTTTAAAAAACAATTTGACATTAGCCTAGTGATAGGACACTACTGACTTCTAGGAATAGTTACCTGATAATTTAAAATGTGTGTTTAGTTGCCCTTTATATTGATTCCAGCCTGGGTGGCTCAGTCAGTTAAGCATCTGCTTTGGCTCAGGTCATGGTCCTGCCTGGAGGAATTGGTGTCTATTTCACTTAACCCAAAACTGTGATAGGAAATCACCATATTTGGGATCTCGGGCTAAGAAAAGCTATGGGAAGAAGTGGGCACAGCTTGTGAAAGCTGAAGAGACCTAAAAACCTGCAATCACATGGGACAAAAGAAGATGGGTGCAGTAATAAAAACAATGTCTAGGGCACTAAGAAGTATAGTGAAGCTCTTTAGAAATGTACTACATTTTAAAACACCTGTGTATACAGGGAATTGAAAAAAACACATAGGGGCTTGGGTGGAGGCCTGGCCAGAAAAGATGTAAGAAGAATTTAGCTGTGACAACAAATTGATCCTAAGGCTCAGAACATGCGCTGCTAATTAGTGAAATTCTTCGCTGGCACAACCCTGTTTTGCAAAGACTGGAAGAGTTGGCTATCCTTATCAAACATCAGTTTTCAATAGAAACCACAAAGCATACAAATAAATGGAAAAACATGACCCATTTATAGGAAGAAAATAAAATGGCAAAGTTTTTCCTCAAATGCTGAGGGGACATGACTACTAATTTTTTAAAAATTAAAAATTCTAAGTACTATGAACAGCTGTATATAAACGAACTGGGTAATCTAGATAAAGTGAACAAATTTCTTAAACACATAAAGCTTACCAAGACTGAATCATGAAGAAATGGAAAATCTCAATAGATCTATAACTAGTAAAGAAATTTAATCAGTAATCAAAAAAATCCCAATTAAGAAGAGCTCAGGACTAGATGCCTTTGCTAAAGAATTGTAGTAAACAGTAAAATAAAAATAACACTGAACTTTTTCAAAATTTTTCAAAAATTGAGGACGGAACACTTCCTAACTCACTGTAGGAGACCAGCGTTATCCTGATACCAAAGCCAGACAAAAACACAAAAAAAAACAGACAATATATCTGATGAATACACACATAAAAAGGTCTTCAAAAAATGATAAGCTGTAGTCAACATATTAAAAGGATTACATATCATGACCAAGTAGAGTTTATGCCTGGAATGCAAAGATGGTTCAACATAATAAAATTTACACAATAAAGAACATTAATAAAGTGGGAAAGAAATCCACACAATTATCTCAATTGATAAAAAGCATTTGAAAAAATTCAGTGTTTCATGATAAACTCAACAAACAAGGTAGAGAAGAAAACTCTCAACATAATAAAGATCATATATGAAAATCTCATACTTCACATCAAGTCAATGGTGAAAGGAGGTTTTTCTTTAGGAAGAAGAAAAGGATACTAGGTTTCACTTTTCTATTCAACATAGTATTGGGTGTTCAAGCAAGTTCAATTACACAAGAAAACATAGATAAAAAGCATCCAGCTGGGAAGAAAACAATACAATTATCTCTGTTCATATATGACATAGAAGAAATAATCAACAAATCCACAAAAAATGTGGAGAAATTGAAACTCGTTGTATTGGAGATGGCAAGGTAAACTGGTGCAGCCACTGTAGAAAACAGTACGGTGGTTTCTCAAAACATTAAAATTTTTTACCATATGTACAATGCAGCAATTCTACTTCTGAGTAATATCCAAAAGTGTTTTAAGCAGGGATTTGAGATATTTGTATTCCATTGTTCATAGTAACATTATTCTCAGTGGCCAAAAGCTGGAAACAATCCAAATGTCCATTGATGAACGAATGGATAAACTAAATTTAGTATATACCTAACAGTAAAACATTATTCAACCTTGAAAAGGAATGAACGTTTTGCAATGTTACAACATGGATAAACAATCAAGATACTAAGTAAAATAAGACCAATGCAAAAATAAAAATATCATGTGATTCAACTTATAAAAGATACCATGGTTAGTCAGATTCACAGATTAGGAAAGAAAAAATGGTGGTTTACAGGAGCTGGGAGGAGGAAAGGATGGAGAATTACCGTTTGATGGGCACAGAATTTTGGTTTAGGGAAAGAAAAAATTTCTGGAGATAGATGATGATGGTTATACAATCATGTAAATCAGTAAATAAGTTAATACCACTGAATTTTCCATTTAAAATGGTTAAAATGGTAACTTTTATGTTATATGACAAAATAATTTTGAAAAGTTCCAAACTTACGACCACATAATTTTTGATGGCTCTGTTATAAATGGTGGCCTATTCAAACATTAACAATTTTATAGGTTATATTTTGAAGAGCTTCATCAGTGGTGGAAGAATGTGAAAGCATTGCTATTATCTTGAGGTGCCTGGGTGGTTTGTCAGTTAAGCATCTGACTTTGGTTCAGGTTATGATCTCAGGGTCCTGGGATCAAGCCCCAGTTGTGGCTCCCACACAGCGGGGAGTCTGCTTGTCCCTTTCCCTCTGTGCCTGCTCCTGCTAGTGCTCTCTCTGTCTCAAATAAATAAAATCTTAAAAAAAAAAAAAAGCTTTGCTATTATCTCTCAAATAATTTTCTCCAAATTTAACTCTTGATAGTTCTCTATTATTTGCCAAAGTGTGAGCATTTCAACATCAATGTTTCAATATAAATGATAGTAGTTAAGAGTTTCCAGTGTTTAAAATCCTCAGGTAATTTAGGCTCCAAAATGAAATCTTTGAACAAGTTTGCTTGTTCATGGTAGAGCCCCAACAGAAACCAGTGTTGTCATTCCCTTTGTGAGATAAAAATACTTTGAGAGGCTTAAGTAACTTGTGCAAACCACATAACTGAATTTGGTTGAGTAAAGGCTTGGATAGAAACTGACTTTTTAAAAAATATTTTATTTATTTTAGAGTATGCACGCACACGCATGTGCGCTAGCTGGGGGAGGAGGGGATGGGGGAAAGAATCTCAAGCAGGCTCCCCGCTGATCACAGAGCTGCCACAGGGTTTGATCTCAGTGACCTGAGCTGAAATCAAAAGGTGTATGCTCAACCAACTGAGCCACCCAAATGCATCTCTGACGGACTTTTTAACGAACGTCATGTTCTTGTCCCTTAACAGATTAATTTCCATTAAAACCTGAGTCTTCCTTACCTATTATTGGTCGTATGTATTTCTAATATTATGGTACTTCTACTTTGAAAGTTTATAATCATCCTATTGTGTAACCTTTAAGGAAGAACTTACTTTAAAAAGGTAAATTACATTTTCTGTACAAACAAAAAAGTTGAAACTGAGATATTTTACTTAAGTGACTGTAAACATGAGCCACTATGGTCACGCTCATAATAGAGATAGTAATACAATTTTAAAAATTGAAATATAACATACATATTCTATTAGTTTCATGTGTACATCCTAGTTATTTGATATTTTATACATTATGAAATGATCTCCAGGAGTCCAATTACCATCTGTCACCATACAGTTATTACAATATCATTTACTATGTTCACGATGACATTCATTACATTGTCATGACTTATTTATTTTGTGACTGGAAGTTTGTACTTCTTTATTGCATTCACCTATTTTGCCCACCCACCAACCTCTTCCCCCTCTCATAAACATTTTTTTTTCCTATATCTGAGTCTGTTTTGTTTCTATGCTTTGTTTTCAAATCCCACATATAAATTCTGACTGACTTCCCTTAGCATAATATTACCTTCAGGTCCATCCATGTTGTAGAATATTGCAAGATTTCATTCTTTTTTTTTCCTATGGTTTAGCAATAGTCCATTACATATATATATACAACATCTTCACTCATCTAACACTGGTCACGTACATTGCTTCTATATCCTGGTTATTGCAAATAATGCTGCAATAAACATAGGAGTTCATATATCTTTTCAAATAGGTGGGTATTTTCTTCAGATAAATACCCCAAAGCGGCACTGCTGGAGTATATGGTAGTTGTATTTTAATTTTACACGCCCACCAACAGTGTACAGGGGTTGCCTTTTATCCACATCACTGCCAACACTTGGTGATTAGTGATGTTCAACATCTTGTTACAGGCACATTGGCCATCTTATGTCTTGGGAAAATGTCTATTAAGTCTGTCTATTTTTAAAAAATATTTACTCATTTGAGACAGAGCAAGACCAGGAAGGGCAGAAGGAGAGGGAAAATCACACCCTCCACTCAGCAGGGAGCCCAGTGTGGGGCTCAGTCTCGGGACTCTGGGATCATGACCTGAGCCGAAACCAAGGGTCTGATGCTTAACAGACTGAGCCACCCAGATGCCCTTAGTGACTTGCTAATAACCAATGTACTATATAAATGATAGGGTGTTAATTCTGAGGTTAGATCAGAGAAGACTGCAGCTTCAACCTCGGACTTCCTCTCTCTCTCTCTCTCTCGTTCTCTCAGACCTTTACCATAGGCGAATCCAGCTGACATTTTCTGAGATGGTCCAGATGCTTCACTGACTGAGCTACCCAAGCACCCCTCTGCCTATTTTTTTAATCAGGTTTTTTTGTCCACCTGTTCGTTAATATTAAGCTATATAAATTCTTCCTATATTTTGTATTTTAATCCCTTATCAGATGTATGATTTACAAATATCTTCTCCTATTTGGTAGATTTCTTTTTTGTTTGGTTGATGGTTTCATTCACTGTGCAGAAGCCTGTTACTTCAGTGTAATATCATTTTATATTTTAGCTTTTGTTGCCCTTACCTGAAGAGACCTATCTAAAAAGTATTGCGAAGACTAATGTCAAAAAAGTTGCTGTACGCATTTTCTTCTGAGTTTTATGGTTTCAGATCTTGTATTCAAGTCTATAACCAATTTTGAGTTTATTTTTATATATTGTGTAAGATAAGGGTCTAGTTTCATTCTTTTGCAAGTGGACGTCCAGTTTTCCTAACACCATTTATTGAAGAGGTTGTCTTTTCTTCACGTACATGCTTGCCCGCCTTGTCATAGATTAGTTAACCATATGTTCATGGGTTTATTTCTGGGCGTGCTGTTCCTTTGATGGTGTGTCTGCTTTTGACCAGTACCACACTATTTGGATCACTGTAGTTTCATGGTATAGTTTGAAGTCTGATATTGGGATACTCCAGCTTTTTCCTTCTCAAGATTGCTTTGGCTATCTAGGATCTTTTAAAGGTTTTATACAAATTTTAGGATTGTCCTAGTTTTGTGAAAACTGCTGTTGGGATTTGGATGAGAATTGCACTCAATCTGTAGATTGCTTTGTGTAGTACGGACATATTATTAACACTATTAATCCTTCTAATCCGTAAACACAGAATGTCTTTCCATTTATTTGTGTCATCTTCAGTTTCTTTTAACAATGTGTTCTAGTTTTCAGAGAACAAATCTTTCATCTCCTTGGTTAAATATACACTTAAGTATTTTATTCTTTTTAATGCAATTGATTTTTTTAAATTCCATTTCTGATAGCTTGTGAATAGTGTATAGAAACACAACTGATATAATCCACTGTTATTTTGCTGCTCCCAGGGCAGGCAAGTCTATGCATGAGCCCCTCAGTGATGTTTCTCCCTACTGCCACATCAGGGGAGGGGCTCTCATTATTACTGTGTCTCTATCTCTTCTACCCAGTACTGTGTGGTCCCTCTATCGTTTGTAGTGCAGAGGCTGTTTAATCAGGCCTCAGTTCTTCAGGAGGAATTGCTCTACGTTTAGGTGTAAATTTGGTATACCCTTGAGAGGAGGTGATTTTAGCCTCTCCCTATGCTGCTGTCTTGGTCTTATAGTCAAAATGTAGTCCTTTAAAATTCATTATATCTCTTATATTTTAGAACTGTTTATTATCTGCTGTGTTTTAGGCTAATATGTGATCTTTCCTCCAATTCTCAGTTGAGACAATTTAATAAGACACAGTAGTATTAGCAGAAGCAATCATGCTGGCTTGGTTTGAATTCTTCATAGAAATTTCAGTACACCCAAAAGTTAGAGAAGACATTCATGATTTTCACATTAATGGTATATTCTGTTTCCTGAGCCAACATCTTCTATATAGAACTGAATGTTGTTAATGATGAGTTATTTTTTAAAAGATTTTATTTATTTATTTGTCAGAGAGAGAGTACAAGTTGGGGAGGAGTGGCAGAGGGAGAAGCAGGTGCCTAGCTGAACAAGGAGCCTGATGCGGGACTCGATCCCAGGACCCTGGGATCATGACCTGAGTCGAAGGCAGACACTTAATCAACTGAGCCACCCAGGCAACCCAATGAAGAGTTATTTTAGATAACTTAAAACACAGGTTTATTTTTTCTAACAAACTGATCAATGCTTAATTGTTGATCTACAGCCCTTAAAATAAGTTAGACTTCCATGCCTATGAGTATATATGGGGATAATGAAGAGTATAGATAAGAATATGTAGATGTTGCTGCAAGACGTAGCTGTAGGTAGATATAAATAGTGATAGAGAAATAGATAGTAAATAGTAATAAGTTTGGACTTTAAAATCCTTATAATAATAGAATTAAGTAGGTTTAAACACCATTAATTCATTTCTATGAAGTCTAAACATGTTGAAAACTAAATATCTTAAAAGATCATTTTTAACACTCCCTTCTATTACTATGATAGCTTTTGCCTTAGTTTCACCAAATCCTTTGTTAAATTCCATATAATCTACTTGAGAGAGGAGATATTGTAAACAGATGAAATGTAGAGGATATTATCAGACTTAAGAAGTGGTATTTGTTTCTACATAATTATAGTATTGACTTATACATCTTAAAATTAATTTTTTCATCTTTGTTATTTTTTGTCTAGATTTTTATAACTGCCGAGTGCACTTTAAAGCACAGTTGCTATTAGACATTCAGGTGAAGTCCAGGTCAGAGGGCATGTATTTAAAAATCTGTCTCTAGTACAGGAATGATATAAGGGTCTTACCCTTACCATTTTTTACTTTTCACTCATTTACAGTGGCCTTGTAAATAGATCCCTAAAATAAGGCTCTGGACTCCGTTTCGATTCATGTTACTACATTGCGGAAGTCAGTGAACTTGGTTTTATATTTCTCATGTTAAAGATAGGCATAATATCCATCATGTTTCATATAGGAAGCAAAAAAAAAATCAGTTAATTCACTTAAAACCACAGTCTGTAGAATTACTCTCTGAAAATTCACCAAACATCATGATGATTTTATACAAGTGGTTAGAATTGTAGAAATATGTTAGGCTTTGTAACTCCTGTAAAAAATAGGAATAATATTTTGAATGCTGTGGAATCCTTTAAATAAGGACACCTTATTGCATTAGCTTTAAATCAATGTAACACATTTGCTTTGGGGAACACCTGTTTTAACTCCTCTAAGTGTTTCTAAAATATCTTTTAGGCCTACTAAGTTTATTATAAATAACTATTATTTGTTTACTGTATCAGAAAGTATTTTCTTTCTCTGTATATTTTTAATTATTTGAATATATAAATTTTATCCTTGATAATTATAGGTAATGATGTACGTACATGTAAAAAACATTCACTAGGAATTAACATCGCCGACGATCATTTGCAACCGTAGATTATCAAGGGCTAATGTTCTTATTTAAAAATAATGAGTAAGATTATAGAATTATCTGTAAATTTTAATTCTTTTAAATTTTGGTTTCCCTCTCCTTCATGGTGTTAGGCCCATCTGTGGATACAGGCTTTTGCCTGATAAATATGGGAGAAGGGGGCAGGTGTGAATCCACAGACTGAAACTCAGGGAGGAAAAGATCGATGTGCCCATTTGTTTTGTATACCTGCCCAAAGCTGAGGGATGAGTATAATCTAATGATCATAAATAATAGACACCCTCATCAGCTGGGATGGGAGAGGAAATGGTGGTAATCTCTATCAGAGGGAGGAGAACCAGCTGTTGCTGCTACCAATGAACAGAATTAGAAAAAAAAAAGCTTTTTCCAAAACAGGCAGGAAAAACCTTGGAAAACAATGTGTATCTGCCTCTCCCCAAAATAGTTAGCCTACTCAGACAAAATACAAATGTTTTTCCCCTTACATACATAGAACATTTATAGTTCAAGGGAAAACAGAATACTGAGATAGTCATCCATACTTTCCCCACTCTTTTTAAAAAGGTTTAATGATTCTTGCTAGTTTTCTCCGGTCTAATGGAAAGAGGTGCTAAAACCAAACTTCCTTGTCTTTTACCAGGTCAATAAGTGGCAAGTTCAGTCATGTATATGTTACTATGTGGATGACGAGATTCTGTTTTTATTAGTTATTGCTATCAATGTCGTCATGGCTACCAAATAATAAAAATACTTCTAAAATTATGAAAATAATCTATTGATGTTTTAAAAAATTTTTAAACAATATCCATATATGTTTTCCTTTTTATCATTACAAAAATAACGGAAAGAGGGAATGCATGTATTATTATAACCACTTAATAGCTAATAGGAAAAATCAGAAGTGAGAGCCATCCAAGTACTTAGAGTCCAAGCTAAAAGTAATCTCTTTCCCCCAAGTCCTTCATATTTCCATAACCTGTTTCACTTGTTTAATAATTCAGTCTGTAAAATATATCCATAGCATTCACTCATTTTATTACAAACTATCTCTAAAAAAAAGCTCTCTATACTATGATTTAGACCACATTTATATATTCACAAATTTTTCATTTAGAAATAGTAACCTATTTCTGCTTTTAAATGAAATTCAGTTTCCATGTTGACTATATATAAATACCCTAAGTACATTAATAGTATGTTAACGTGGGTTGAAACATATTTCAGAGCAGCTACTGAACTTGGTCACTTTTGAACAATGACGAAAATTACGTTCTACTCAAAAGTACTTGTTCTAAAGCTTCATACAATTAGATGGATCATGTCAAGGTCATGCTGCTGGCTATAAAGTGTGGCTTTGATTCACTAGTAAAATATCAGGAGTTTGGGAAATAGATAATCTAATATATATTTGTATCAGGATAATCTAATATACATTGGATCTAATACATAATTTCAAAGTCACACTTCAAATGGAAATCTACATCTATGGTCTGTCTTGCTGTGTAAGTAACTGATATTCTTGAAAGTCAGATGTCACTTACAAAATAAGAAAGTAGTCAGGAATTATTTATTATGACGAGTAGAATTTTCCCATCTTCCTTTGTCAACATCTCAGATGCATGGCAATATACATCAGTAATTCAAAGAATCTTCAAGTTGGGAACTCCTGGGTGGCTCAGCATCTGCCCAGACTTGGCTCAGGTCATGATCCCAGGACCCTGGGATCAAGCCCCATGTCCGGCTGCCTGCTCAGCAGGAAGTCTGTTTCTCCCTCTGCCTGCCACTCACCCCCCTGCTTGTGCTGTCTGACAAATAAATGAAATCTTTAAAAAAAAATTCAAGTTGTAATAACTGGTTGTCTTTTATTTATTTACATGTTTATTTTTCAGCCTAGAACATATTCATACTGTGTCGTACTTTGACTTCATAAAAGTTACAGAATCTTCTCTGGAAAGCATTTTATAAGTGACATTTTAAATTACTACTAAGAGGTTCAATTTGGTGAGTTTTTAGAACATAATTCTTTTAAAATTAAAATAGAATGTAACAAAACTTTCAGTAAAACTAAGGTATGGTTTCAAATAAGATCAACCAAATTCATGTGTTTTGAATGTATTTTTAATTCGGTTTTTTAAAAGTAGATAATATATGCACAGGTAAAATAAAATTCAGACAGTATAGATTGTGTGTGCATGTGTGTAAATAAAAAGTCAATCAGTTTTTGGGAGTCAAATTTCCGTAGTTGCTACCATAGAGGTAGCAATTGCTAAGTGTTTCTTGTGTGTTAATCCAGTATTTGTCATTCATCTTTTCCTTTCCCTTTCTAATTCTAGATGCTGCGCACTACAGATATTGTTCTACAAGTTGTTTTCCACCTTGCACTGTACTTTGGGGGTAGGGTTTATGTCGGCGATGGCTGCGGCACTCAGTTTTGTTTTAATTTGTTTCATAGTACCCTATTGCCGGGGCATATACTTACCTTTCTCATGATGGACTCCAAATTTGTTTACAATACTGTTACTACAAACATATTTCTTACATGTATCTTTCTTAATGTGTAGTGAGGAAATTTATTTTATGATTTTAATTTACAATTATTTACAATAAGTATTTTTTAATTTTTAAAATGTTTTTGGTATGTATTTTTCAGAATTTCAGGGTTTTTTGTGATTTGTCAATTAAGTTCCTATTTGTTTGCCTGGCATTCATATCAATTGTTATTAAAGAAACAAGCTCTATTCCTGCTTATGGGTTGCAGATATTTTTTCAGTTTCAAATTTTTATGCTTTGAGGTATTGTTTTTTTTTACAGCAGCATTTTTCATTGAAAAATTATACTTTTATGTATAACAGATACATTAACTTTGATTAGAATATTATATATTTTTAGGGGTGCTTGGATGGTGTAGTTGGTTAAGTGTCTGACTCTCGTTTTCTGCTCAGATTGTGATCTCAGGGTGGTAAGATAGGGCCCTGCATTGAGCTCTGCACTGAGCATGAAGTCTGCTTAAGACTCTTCCTCCTTTTGCCCCTCCCCACCACATGCTTTCTCTCTTTAAAATAAATAAAATCTTTGAAAAAAATTATCCTGATTTCAAGATTATGATTGTTTAAAATCGCATGATTTTTTCTAAAAATTTTGTGGTGCATTTTTAATGCTCAGATCTATTCATGATTAATTTGCAGTTAAATTACTATAAAGAGTGAAAGATGGGGGTGCATGGGTGGCTCAGTCTGTTAAGCATCAGCCTTCAGCTCAGGTCATGATCCCAGAGTTCTGGGATTGAGCCCGGCATCGGGCTTCCTGCGGGAAGCCTGCTTCTCCCTCTCCCTCTGCCTGCTGCTTCCCCTGCTTGTGCTCTCTTTCTGTCAAATAAATAAATAAAATCTTTTTTAAAAAGTGAGAGAGGAAAGGAACTGATTTTATTCTTGTTGTTGCTGTTTTTGTTGAATGACTACTCAGCAATCCCAGTGCCATTTAGTAATAGTCTGTTGATTATCCACTATTTTTTTTTATTGAGGCATAATTGACATTAGTTTCAGGTGTACCATGTAATGATTTGACATTTGTATACACTGTGAAATGACCACCCCAATAAGTCTAGTTTCCTCTTATATAAAACTATATAATGTGCAATACGATATCATTGACTTTAGTTACCATGCTGTATATTACTTCCCTGTGAGATTTATTCTATGTTTGAGAGATTGTAACTCTTGATTCCCTTCTCCAATTTCACCTAGCACATAATACCCATCCCCTATGGCAACCACCAGTCTGTACTCTGAATTTGTAAGTTTTGTTGTGACTGTTCAATTGTTTTGCTTTTTAGATTCCACATGTGAGGGAAGTCATGTGGTATTTGAATTTCTCGGTCTTATTTCACTTAGCATAATACCCTCTAGGTCCATTCGTGTTGTCACAAATAACAAGACTTCATTCTTTTTTATAGTTTAGTAATATCCATTGTATGTATATATACCCAATTTTCTTTATTCATTCATCCATTGATGGACACTTTGTTTTATTCCGTATCTTGGCTATTGTGAATAGCGCTGCAAGAAACCTCAGGATATGTATATTTTTTCAAGTGAGTCTTTCTGCTTTCTTCAGATAAATACCCATTTAGTAGCATTGATGGACTGTATTGTAGGTAGTTTTTTAGTTCTTTGAGAAACTTTTGTATCATTTTCCATATCATTACGTAGTGGTCATATCAGTTTTTATTCTCAACATTGCACGAGGGTTACCATTTTCCCACATTGTCTCCATCATTTGTCTTTTTGATAATAGTCACTCTGATAGGTGGCAGATATCTCATTGCGATTTTGATTTGCGTTTCTCTGATATTTAGTGCTGTTGAGCATTCTTTCATATGCCTGATGACTATCCGTGTATCATCTTTGGAAAAATACTCAGGTCCACTACCCTCTTTTGATTGGAGTTTTGTCGTTATTGTTACTGAGTTGTAGGAGTTCTTTTTATATTTTAAATATTAACCCTTTATTGGATGTATGATTTGCAAACACTTTCTCCCAGTCAGTAGGTTGGCTTTTTATTTTGTTGGTTTCCTTCACTGTGCAGAAGTGTTTTAGTTTGAGATGGTTTTTTTGTTGCAGTTTATTTTTGCTTTTGTTGCCACTGCACTTTGATTCAGGTCCAAAAACATGCTGCCAAGGATGATATGAAGGAGCTTACCATCTATGTATTTTTCCCCCATAGGAGTTTTTATGGTTTTTGGTTTTAGACTCAAGTCCTTAATCCATTTTGAGTTAATTTTTACATATGGTATATGACAGTGGCCCGGTTTCATTCTTTCTATGTGACTTTCCAGTTTTCTTAATGAAATTTATTAAAGAGACTAACTTTTCCCCATTCTATATTCTTGTCTTTTTCTTAAGTAAATTGATCATATATGCATGGGTTTATTTCTGTGTTTTCTATTATTTTCTATTGTTCTATGTATCTCTTTTTATGACAGTACCATAATATTTTGATTACTGCAACTTTGTTATCTACTCTGAAATCAGTGGGCTTAATGCTTCCAGGTTTGTCCTTCAACAAGATTGCTTTGGCTATTTGGGATCTTTTGTGGTTCCACAAAAATTTTAGGATTGTTTGTTCTATTTCTTTGAAAAGTGCCATGGGCTTTTAAATAGGAATTTTGTCATACTGATAGATTGCTCTGGGCAATATAGACATTTTAGCAATATTCTTCTAATCCATGACCATAGAATATTTTACCATTTATTTGTGCCATCTTCAATTTCTTTCAGGAATGCCTTGTAGTTTATAGTTCTTTCACTTACTTGGATGAATTTATTCCTAGCTGTTTTATTCTTTTTGATGCAATTGTAAAGAGAAATGTTTTATTAATTTCTGTTATTTATAAGAAATACAATAGATTTCTGTGTATTTTGTGTGCTACAAATTCAATTCATTTATTCTAACAGGTTTTTTTTTTTTGGTGGACATTTTAGGGTTTTTATATATAAAATCATTTCATTTGCAAGTGGTAACAGTTTTATTCCTTCCTTTCCAATTTGGAAGCCTTTTATTTATTTTTCTTGCCTAATTGCTCTGGCTAGGACTTCCAATACTATGCTTAGTTAAAGTTGCAAGAGTGGATATCCTTGCGTTTTTCCTGATCTTAGAGGAAACGCTTTTAGCTTTTCACCATTGAGTATGATGTTAGCTGTAGGCTTGCCACTCTTCATTGTAGTGAGCTGCATTTTCTCTGTATCAGCTCTGTTGACAGTTTTGATCATAAATGGATGCTTAATTTTGTCAAATGCCTTTTCTTCATCTATTGAGAATATTGTAAGATTTTTTTCCTTCATTTTCTTAATGTGGTGTGTCATACTGATTAATTTATAGACATTGAACCATCATTGCATCCCTGGAATAAATTTCCTTTGATCATGGTGTATGATCTTTGAATGTATTGTTGAATTCAGTTTGCTGATGTTTCATTGAGGATTTTTGCATCTGCGTTCATCAAGGATATTGGCCTATAATTTTCTTTCTTCCTTTCTTTGTTTTCTCTCCTCTCTCTTTCTTTCTTTCTCTTTCTTTCCTCTCTTTCTCTTTCCTCTCTTTCTCCTCTTTCCTCTCTTTCTCGTTCTTTCTTTCTATGGTGTTTTTGTTTAGTTTTTGTGTCAGGGTAATCCTAGCCTTTGAGAATGAGCTCGGAAACCCTCTTCAGGTTTTTAGAACAGTTTGAGAAGAATAGGTTTTAACTTTGAATTTTTGGTAGAATTCGCCAGTGAAGCTCTGGTTTGTTTGAGTCAGTAATTAAAAACCTCCCAATATCCTTGACAATAAAGTGGCCTGTTCAGATTTTCGACTCCTAAGTCAGTCTTGGAAGAATGTATATTTCTAGGAATTTATCCATTTCTTCTAGGTTTTCTAAGCTTTTAGCATGAAGTTATAGTAGTCTTATCATCCTTTTTATTTCCCTGATATCAGTTGTAACTTCCATTATTTTCTGATTTTGAGATCTGTATCTTTTTCCTGTAGTGTAGCTAAATGTTTAATTTTGTTTCATTTTTCAAAGAATCAGATCTTAGTTTCATTGATATTTTTTTGTTACGTTTTTAGCCTCTATTTCATTTATTTCCCCTCTGAGTTTTATTATTTCCTTCCTTCTACTAACTTGGGCTTCATTTGTTATTTATTTTTTGTAGGTCCTATTATAATTTAAAAAAAGATATTTTTTGTAGGTCCTTTAGATATAAAATGAGCTTGTTGATTTGAGAGGTTTGGGGGTTGTATTTTTTTTCCCCCTGGAAGTAAGCTTGTATTGCTTGTATTCTCTTTTTGAGTTGTCTTCGTGGCATCTCCTATATCTTGGTATGTTCTATTTTAATTTTCATTTCTCTCAAGGTATATTTAAATTATTCATTAGCTTTCTGCATTGAACCATTGGTTGGTCAATAGCATGTTGTTTAATCTGTACACATTTGGGATTTTTCCAGTTTTCTTTTTGTTGTTGGTTTCCAGTTTTATATTACTGTGGGCTGAAAAGATGCTTGATAGGATTTCTGTATTCATAATATATGATCTTGGAGATTGTTCCACATGCATTTGTTAAGAATGTGTATTCTGTTGAGCTTTTGTTTTGTTTTTTCTTGCTGTTTTTGATGGAATGTTCTGTGTATATCTGTTAAGTTCATCTGGTTTAATGTGTCATTTAAGGCTAATGTTTTACTGATTTTCTGTCTGGATGATCTATTAGTTGATGTAAGTGGAGTGTTAAATTTCCCTACTATTATTGTATTGCATTCAATTTGTCCTGTTAATATTTACTTTATATATTAAGGTGTTCCATGGTGAAGTACATAAATATTTTTAATGTTATATGTCCTTGCTGGATTGGCCACTATAACACTATGAAATGCCCAAATGCCCGTTTTGTTTTTACAAACTTTGTTATAAAGCCTATTTTGTCTGATAAGAATATAGCTATCCCAGCTTTCTTTTGGTTTCCATTTGCATGAAGCCTCTTTTTACATCCTTTCACTTTGACTCTTTGTGTCTTTACATCTGAGGTGAGTCTCTTGTAGGCAACATATAAATGGGTTTTATTGTTGTTCCATTCATCTACTCTATGTCTTATGATTGGAACATTTAGTCCAGCTACATTTAAAGTGATGATTGATTCTTTTTTTTTTAAAAAGATTTTATTTATTTATTTGACAGAGATAGAGACAGCCAGAGAGAGAGGGAACACAAGCAGGGGGAGTGGGAGAGGAAGAAGCAGGCTCATAGCGGAGGAGCCTGATATGGGGCTCGATCCCATAACACCGGGATCACACCCTCAGCTGAAGGCAGACGCTTAACCGCTGTGCCACCCAGGCGCCCCAAAGTGATGATTGATTCTTTTTTTTTTTTTTTAAGACTTTATTTATTCATTCAACAGAGATAGAGACAGCCAGCAAGAGAGGGAACACAAGCAGGGGGAGTGGGAGAGGAAGAAGACGGCTCATAGCAGAGGAGCCTGATGTGGGGCTCGATCCCACAATGCCGGGATCACACCCTGAGCCGAAGGCAGACGCTTAACCGCTGTGCCACCCAGGCACCCCTGATGATTGATTCTTATGTAGTTATTTCCACTTTGTTTATTGTTTTCTGGCTGTTTGGGAGTTCCTCTAAGTTCCTTTCTACTTTTTCTCTTCCCTTGGGGTTTTTTGCCTTTCTTAATGTTATGATTCTGTTGCATGTATATACCATAGGTTTTTGATTTGTTGTTACCATGAGCTTTACATATATCTACCTATATAAATGCCAGTCTCCTTCATGATTATTGAAGTTAATTTCTCATGAACTCTACATTTTGTTTTTGATGTCGTATTGACCATGTTTAATTTTGTGTATCCCTTAAGTAATTATTGTAGTTATAATTTTATTACTTTTGTCTTCTAACCTTCATACTAGCTTCATAAGAGATTAGTTCACTCTCTTAACTATATACATTCACCTTTACCAGTGTCATGCTTACTCTCAAGTTTCCTTGTTACTAATTTAGTGCCCTATCATTTCAGCTTAAAGGAGTGTCTTTAACATTTCTTCCAAGGCTAGTTTAGTGGTGGTAAATACCTTTTGCTTTTGCTTGTCTGGAAAACTTGATTTCTTCTTCAATTCTGAATGCTAACTTTGCCAGGTAGAGTATTTTTGGTTGGAAGTTTGTCTTTTTATTTGCTTTCAGCACATGCATACATTTATGCTGAAAAATCAGCTAATAGTCTTACAGAGGCTCCCTTGTATATAACGTTTTTTTTTTTCTCTCTTGCTGTGTTTAAGAGTTCATCTTTATTTTTAAATCTGACATTTTAATTATAATGTGTCTTGGTGTAGATCTCTTTAGTTCATTGTATTTGGAACTCTCTAGGCTTCCTGGATTTAGATGTCTGTGTCTTTCACCAGGCTACAGATGATTTCAGCCATTATTTCTTAAAATAAGTTCTGTCCCTTTCTGGTTTTCCCTTCTGGGACCCCTATTACACAAATGTTTTTCTTTTTTATGTTGCTACTAGGTCCCTTAAGATATCTTTACTTTTTTAAATTCTTTTTTCATTTTACTACTTTCTTTGTGTGCTTCCACTCTCCTGTCTTTCAGGTAACTGATTCTTTTTTTTTTTCTTTTTTTTTGCCTCTTCATTACTTTACCCCTCTAGTATATTTTTCAGTCAGTTATTCTGTATTTCAGCTTTATAACTTCTGTTCGGTACTTTCTTATATATTTTTTCAGCTCCTCCGAATTTTCTCTGTGTTCATCTGTTGTTCTCTAGGGATTGATGAGCAACTTTATGACTATTACTTTGAACTTCTTATCAACTAAATTACCTCCATTTCATCAAGGTTTTTTTTTTTTCATGGTTTTAATTTTTTTGTTTCATTTGGAAAATATTCTTCTGTTTCCTCATTTTCTTGACTTTCTGTTTGTATGTATTAGCTGGAAGAGCTATCTCTACCAGTCTCGAAGGTGTTTTCACAGGAAGAGTGGGGGTGTCTTTCGGTCTGCTGTTTGTGCAGTGCTCTGGGGGTATAGCCTGCCAGGAATAGTCTCTTTTTGAGTCCTATGGAGCCCAGAAAGGCAAGCCCCCCCCCACAAGCCCAGGCATTAAGGGCTAACAAGGTTGAGGGAGAGTGCAAAAATGGTGTCTACTAATTCTGGAACCAGCAAGATAGGAGAAGAATGGAAAAGTGGTGCCTGCCAGCATTTCTGTCCTTGGAGAGAGTTCCAGCAGACACCTGCCCCTACAGCAAATGCTTTAAGATGAGTCGATTTATCTCCTTGACATAAGGTTTAGGTAATTTTCATCCTGCTGCTTTTGTGGTGGGTTCTGGGGTGAATTAAATAATAGGGTATTTTTGCAAGCCATTATTAATAGTTCAACGAATGATGTTTAGAAAACATATGACTATATCTTTGTGGAAATGGCATTTCAAAACAATGAGAAAGGTGGACTATCTATGCAGTATCTGTAGTCAGATTTATTTATTATTATACTAATTTATTAAGGAATAATTTTTATTTCTCTGTTTCTATGATTACATTATTTGATTACAGTTGGGTGGTTGTTGTTGTTGTTCTGCTAATGCTTTAAATACAAACAATCTAGCTGAACAAAAAGTTTCCATTACTGAAGAAAAAAAGAAAAAAACAAGTGTTATTATAAACAAGTAAACACACTGAAGATATTTTTTTTAAGGAGTTATTATGAGACTTTTGTGAAGTATTATAAACAGATCACACAATCCACTATTCTACTTTTTAATTGTTGTATGTATGGCTGTTTTAATGATTCAATACTGAGTTTATAATCAGTCTACATTTTAAAAAATAATTCACATCTTTACTTTTAGTTTCCATATAAGCATCTTAATAACTTTAAATTCAGTTTGTGATAAAATTAGCTTAATAGCATGCTGAAGTAAGCACCTAATATTCTGCATTATTCGAAAATATCACAGAAGCAATCTCCCTTGTGGTTAGTTTAGACATCTGCATTTGAGTGTTAAAAGCAAGACAAGTGGGAGGAAAAAGGAAATAAGGGCCATGCGAATGTATTCTTATGCTCATAGAAATTTTATCTTTGATGATTCCACCCATTTAAATTTTATTAAGTGAATTAATGGATAAAGCAAACATACTTAGCACTTTTTACTATGGATGACTACTAATCACACAAAATCTGAAAAACTCTGAGAGAAGTTTCTCTTGTAACAGCAATTTTCATAAGTTGGCATCTGTTGAAATAATTTCTGAACAAATTGCTTTTTTTTCCCATTCTTTATCAGAAAGAATATTCAAACAGCTGTTGGTTGCTGAGGAAAGTTACAGCTTTATCTTTTACAAGTAGATACACTGGTAATATCAATTTTTTTCTTAGCAAAAGAAAATTGCATGAAAATTAGTAAAATTAAAAAAATTATTTGGTAACAATTCCTAAAATGTCTCTTAGAGGACTATAATCCCAATAAAAATTACAACTATATTAATGTTTAAATGGAAATACTACTTCCCAAATCTTCAAATGTTAAACTAAAGGACAAAAAGGTATTGAAATCTGTACACTACTTATTAAATTTTTATTCTGAGGCTGAACTGAGGTATTCTTTATGAATATAATTCTCAAGATACTTTCTTTAGTGCTGTCCAAATAATATGAAGACAAATCTCAAGCATTACTTTTATGAATGTTAATATAAAATTAGTTCATATTATGAATTTGAGACCAAATGGTGAAACATAATTAGAGGAAAAGTCATTGAATAGAAAAATATGGTGATAATCAACCTTTTTGTTCCATTTATTAATATGTTATTTTAGAGAAATATTTTGATGCAGACAGGTAAAAACAATTTAATCTCATGTACAGACATTCAATCCGCTTGGAGGTTGAGGTACACCTTCACTGTACAAGTTCAGTAGTCTTCTATAGTAGAGCTTCTGTTTTAGTTGGACTCCAGTATCTTTCTTGCAAAGGTTCGTCTTCCTTACCTACTAAAAATGTCACCACACATTCTCTGCTCAATCCTTAAAACACTCTGTATGAATCAACTTGACTGTAATACTTCCCCAAGGTCAAATCTAACAAATAATAAACCTATGACTTGAATCCAAATCAAATTCATTCTTAATATTAGTTCTTCATAGTTCCTTATTTAAAAAAAATTGCTACATTCTCTGACAGTAGTAGAGGAAGCGAATGAAAGTAAACAGTTTTCTGACATGCTAAATTGGCCTGCTTCAAAAAACACAGAGAGCTGTAATTTCTCTTGTAAATTCATGCAGCAGGACCAGAGCTGATGACTAAGTCAAACCTGTGTCACAGAAACAAAGGAAGCAACCAGATTCCTTTACAAGTTTCCACTGTCCGTCCTATGATCAGTCCCCTTTGATTTGGGCCAAATTTGAACAAAAAAAAATTGGATTGTGAGAAGTTTGGGTAGATAGGCCACATATTCTTTTTAATTTTTGATATTACTTCTTTAATAAAATTTTAATAAAAAGGCATCCAGGATGTTAGATAAATAAAATAACAATAAACAAAATAAATGTTGAATTGATATCTTAAAATTGAGAAGACTAACCAACACTCATATATCATTATTATTTTCAATTAGCATATGGTACACCATTAGTTTTTGATGTAGTGTTCTTGACAAGAATTTAGGCTTCAGATTTTAGTTGGAATCAGGTAAAGAAAAGTCCTTTTGTTGGTACCTTTTCAGTAGCTACATTTGGTTAGATTGAACAGAAATATAGTACCTAGGTAATGAGGTAGAGGACCAAACATAATCAGTGGAATAGGTAGGATGAGAATAAATGTTTTACTGATTGGTGACAGGTCAGGATAAATTGAGATAATCAATGTGCTTGAATAGTCGTACTGAAAATAATTATGTATATATTTTGTTTAAAATTTTAAAATTTCTAAGCCCTATAATCTTGAAAGTAGATATGAAACTAGGCTTTAGTAAAGATGTACAGCTCATTTTCTAAACAAATGGCTTGGATTTTATTTTTTTCTTTTGCTCCAGCTGAGAAACCCTGATTTCTCATTTTAATGGGCTAGCTCCAAGGTTGTAAAACAGAAACTTGATCAGCAGAGTTGGTCAGGACTCTGACAAATCTCATTTCCTCTAAATATACTCTCTGATTAGGCAGATGCATCCATTTATTTATGTCCTCATGCTTGCATCTATCCAACTAATATTTCATGAGTACCTGTTTTATACAGGCACTAAGCAGAAAGCAGTGAAAAAATTAGGCAAAAGATGCTTTCATAGAACTTAGACTCTTTTGCACCATAAAAAATACATATAAAATTTATTGTTGGTAGTTATGTCTTAGGAGGAAAATGAGCAAGATAATGAAGATAGAATGGGAAAGTGAGTGTTTATTGTAGAGTTCTACAAAGGAGAGTCTGAGTTTTCTATAGGCCTGGAGCCTAAATGCACTGAAGGAATGTGGCATGTGAAGACTGGCAGAACAGAGAGATTAATAGACTTTAAGAGCAGTGCAGCTCGGCTAGCTAACCAACACTAACTCCAAGGGATATCACATTGATTGATGAAATTTGAGTGCAAGCTGCTGAGGACATAGGAAAAATTTTTCAATTCTAATCTGAAACAGAAGATCTAATTCTTTAGGCTTTTTGTTATGACTATGTATACACTAAATATATATATACTGCACTTCCAATGAAAAAGCTCTTCACCAAATATTGACACATATTCTAACACTACTGAAGGGTAAATTTCAGAGTTAGGCAAAAAAACAAAATTTGATCAAATATGGTAAAACAAGAAATTCTACCAAAACAGTTATGTAAATCAAAATAATTTATAATTGCTCTTTATTGGATTTAATCTTTTTAAAGGGCATTAAGTCCAATAAGTTTTCTTATTCATGAATTAAACATGGCTGGACTTTTGGCATGCATGGGTAGACCTGTGCTTTACTTTTTAATTACACCATTTTTGAAAAGCTGAGTGTATCATGACCTTAAATGTAAATCTGACTATAAATATCAGTTATACAGAAACAAAAAAAAATTGAAGTAATTTTATGACACTACAATACAACAGAAATATCATGTCAGTTTTAAGATACAGCTTCTTAGACAATTGGTACTTTCATGTTGTTTAAATCCACTATATTGAGGTATAATTTACATACAGTAAAAAGTTTCAATTTTAACCAGTTTGATGAACCTTGACAAATGTGACCACCAATAAAATTCCCACGCTTAAAAATGTCCTATGAATCTCCTTTGTAGTAAATCTTGATATGCTTTCTGTCACTTAAATTTAGTTGCTTCTAGAGTTTACTAGAAATTGAATTACACATGGGAATTTTTGGCTGGATTCTTTCACACAGGATAATTTATAACGTATGAATGTTGCATGCATCAGGAGTTTGTTCATATTTGTTTCTTAGTAGTCTACAGCACGTATGAATATGGCCCAGTTTGTTAGCCCATTTACTACTGATGAACATTTGAGTTGTTTCCCAGTTTGAGATGTTAGGAAAAAAGCAGCTACAAATACATATGAACAATTATTTTGTTCTAATTCTTCTTGGGCAAATACTGAGGAGTGGAATAGCTGTACCATATGGTAAATAAACATTTCACATATTATAAGAAACTTGTTCCTATAAGAAATGTAGAGTTCCAGTTGTTTTTAAATCCTCATGAACAATTAACAGACTTTATTTTTTGGCCTCTTTGCCACCAACTTTTTTTTTTAATTCTTATTTTTTTTTGATGTAAAGTTCGATGATTCATTAGTTGCGTATAACACCCAGTGCGCCATGCAATACGTGCCCTCCTTACTACCCATCACCAGCCTATCCCATTCCCCCATTCCCCCTCCCCTCTGAAGCCCTCAGTTTGTTTCTCATAGTCCATAGTCTCTCATGGTTCATTCCCCCTTCTGATTACCCCCCCTTTCTTTATCGCTTATTAATCCAGTCATCTGTTGAAGGGCATCTCAGCTCCTTCCACGATTTAGCTACTGTGGACAATGCTGCTATGAACATTGGGGTGCATATGGCCCTTCTCTTCACTATGTCTGTATCTACCCAGTAGTGCAATGGCTGGATCATAGGGTAGCTCAATTTTTAACTTTTTAAGGGACCTCCACACTGTTTTCCAGAGTGGCTGTACCAGCTTGCATTCCCACCAACAATGTAGGAGGGATCCCCTTTCTCCACATCCTCTCCAACAATTGTTGTTTCTTGCCTTGTCAATTTTTGCCATTCTAACTGGCGTAAGGTGGTATCTCAGTGTGGTTTTGATTTGAATTTCCCTGATGGCTAATAATTTTGAACATTTTTTCATGTGTCTGTTAGCCAGTTGTATGTCTTCATTGGAAAAGTGTCTGTTCATATCTTCTGCCCATTTTATGATTTGCTTATTTGTTTCTCGCGTATTGAGTTTGAGTTCTTTGTAGATCTTGGATACCAGTCTTTTATCTGTAGTATCATTTGCAAATATATTCTCCCATTCTGTGGGCTGCCTCTTAGTTTTTTTGACTGTTTCCTTGGCTGTGCAGAAGCTTTTTATCTTGATGAAGTCCCACAATTTTATTTTATCTTTTGTTTCTCTTGCCTTTGGAGATGTGTCATGAAAAAGGTTGCTGTGGCCAATGTCAAAGAGGTTGCTGCCTATGCTCTCCTCTGGGGTTTTGATGGATTCCTGTCTCACACTGAGGTCTTTCATCCATTCAGAATTTCTCTTTGTGTATGGTGAGAGAGTGGTCAAGTTTCATTCTTTTGCATGTAGCTGTCCAATTTTCCCAGCACCATTTATTGAAGAGACTGTCTTTTTTCCACCGGATGTTTTTTCCTGCTTCATCAAATATTAGTTGCCCAAAGAGCCGAGGGTCCATTTCTGGGCCCTCTATTCTGTTCCATTGGTCTATGTGTCTGTTTTTGTGCCAGTATCATGCTGTCTTTGTGATCACAGCTTTGTAGTACAGCTCGAAATCCGGCATTGTGATGCCCCCAGCTTTGTTTTTCCTTTTCAACAATTCCTTGGTGATTCGGGGCCTTTTCTGGTTCCACACAAATTTAAGGGCTGTTTGTTCCAGTTCTTTGAAAAATGTCATTGGTATTTTGATCGGGATAGCATTGAAAGTGTAGATTGCTCTGGGTAGCATGGACATTTTAACTGTGTTAATTCTTCCGATCCATGAGCATGGAATGTTTTTCCATCTTTTTGTGTCTTCTTCAATGTTTATTTTTTAAATTTTAAAGTTTTTATTCGAATTCCAGTTAACATACAGTGCTGTATTAGTTTCAGGTGTACAATATATTGATTCCACACTTCCATACATCACCTGGTGCTTATCACAACAAGTGCAATCCTTACTCCCCATCACCTCTTTAACCCATCCCTGCCACCCACCTTCCCTCTGGTAACCACCAATTTGTTCTCTATGGTTATGAGTGTTTCTTGGTTTCCCTCTCTTTTTTTCCCCCTTTGCTCATTTGTTTCTTAAATTCCACATATGAGTGAAATCATATGGTTTTTGTCTTTCTCTGACTTATTTCACTTAGCATAATACACTCCAGCTCCATTCATGTCATTGAAAATGGCAAGATTTCTTTTTTTTTTTTATAGCTGAGTAATATCCCATTGTGCCTACACACACACCCCACATCTTTCTTATACATTCATCAGTCTTTTAAATTTTATCTAATAGACACATAGCATCTTACATGTTTATCAATGCAAATTTAATGCATTTTGACATGTTATCTCCATGAAACCATCATTACAATAAGATATGAAACATATCCATCACTTCCAAAATTTCCTTGTGTAATCCTTTTCTTTCATACCTTCCACTTACCTTGTCCAGCCCCAGGCAAAAACCAATTTTCTTCCTGTCATTTTCGTTTGAATTTCTTAGAATTTTTAGTAAGAGGAATCATACAGTGTGTACATACACATATATTTATGTATGTGTATATATATATATATATACACATACATATTATCTGATACATTTTGAAATAGGTACACACCTGTGAAATTGTTACCACAATAAAGATGGTATACATCTGCATCACTCCAAAAATTCCCTCCTTGTTTTCCCTCCTTTCCACTACCCTCCCCATCCCCTGGAACCACTGATGTGTTGCCACTATACATTAGTTTGCATTTCCTAAAGTTCTGTATAAATCAACCATATGTAAGGATTTGTTCATATTTTCCATTTGTAGTGCTATAAGTGAGAATGTGTACTGAGTGTATAATTATAAAATGTGCAAAAATTGTGAACTAAACTTTGAAACATTTTCATCTTCTCTTATCTACATAATTTTTCAAAAATACTAATGGAAGTATTATTGACATACAGAATTGTTACTTTCTGGTGTACAATGTAGTGATTTGACAATTATGAACTTTACAAAGTGCTTACCATGATAAATGCAGTTATCTGCCATCATACAAATTTATTACAATATTATTGACTATATTCCCTATGTTGTACTTTGTAACCCCATGACTTATTTTGTAACAGCAAGTTTGTACTTCTTACCCCTTCATCTATTTCACCCAGCACCCCTCCCCTCTGGCAACCACTAGTTTGTTATCTACATTTGAGTCAGTTTCTGATTTGTTGTTGTTGGTTCACTTGTTAAGATTCCACATGTTAATGAAATCATGGTATTTGGCTTTCTCTTACTACACATAGCATAATCTCAAGGTCCATCCATGTTAAAAAATGGGCAAGATTTCATTCTTATGATTAATATTTTAATATACATCTTATGTATAATATATATATTATATATACACAGACACATATATACCACATTTTTAAATCTATTCATCTATCAGCGAATACTTGGGTTGCCCCTATATCTTAACCATTACAAATAATGCCACAATAAACCTAGGTGTGCATATATCCTTTCCAATTAGTGTTTTCATTTTCTTCATGTAAATACCCACAAGTGGAATTACTGGATTGTATGGCATGGTATTTGTAACTTTTTAAGGAACTTCTATACTGCTTTCCATAGTAGCTGCACCAATTTATATTCCCACCAATAGTGCTTGAGTTTCTTTTTTCTACATCCTTTATTTCTTGTCTTTTTGAACCTAGCCATTCTGACTTGTGTGAGGTGCTATCTCATTGTGCTTTTAATCTTCATGTTCCTGATGATTAGTGATGTTGAGCTTCTTTTCATATGTTAGCCCTCTTTATGTTGTCTTTGGAAAAATGTCAGGTCCTCTGCCCATTTTTCATGGATTTTTTTTTTTTTTTGGTGCTGCATGAATTCTTTATATATTGTGTGTATTAACCTCTTACATATGTATATACAAATATGCAAATATGCATATATTTATATAATTTTGTTAACTATCTTTTCCCCTTTTCCCATTCAGTATGTTGCCTTTTTCTTTTATCGATGATTTCCTTTGCTGTGCAAAAGCTTTTTAGTTTAATGTAGTCCTAATTGCTTATTTTTTTGCTTTTGTTGCCCTTGACTTTGGTCAGAGATCCAGAAAAAATATTGCTATGGCTGATTCATTGTCTGTTTTCTTTTAGGATGTTTATGGTTTCAAGTCTTATATGTAAGTCTTTAATCCATTATTTCCAATGTAGCTGTCCACTTTTCCCAACCATTTATTGAGGATACTATACTTTCCTCATTGTATATCCTTGTCTCCTTTATCATAGATTAATTGGCCATATAAGTGTGGGAGTATATCTGGTCTCTCTATGGTGTTCTCTTGATCCATGTATCTTTTTTTGTGTCAGTACCATACTGTTTTGATTACTGTTACAGCTTTATAGTATATCTTGAAATCTGGGATTATAATAATACATCCAACATTGTTCTTTTCAAGATTGCTTTGGCTATTTGGGGTGTTTTAGGTTCTATACAACATTTAAGATTATTTGTTCTAGTTCTGTGAAAAATATTAGTATTTCCATAGGGATTGCATTGAATCCATAGATTGCTTTGGGTTGTGTGGACATTTTCACAATGTTCTTCCAATCCACAAACATGGTATATCTTTACACTTATTTATGTTGTCTTCATTCCTTTCATTAATGCCTTTGAGTTTTCAGGGTACAGGTCTTCACCTCCTTAGTTAAATTTACTCCTAGGCATTTTGTTATTTTTGATTTAAGTGTAAATGGGATTGTTTTATTCATTTATTTTTCTGCAAGTTTGTTTTTAGTATAGAAATACAACAGACTTCTGTATATTGATTTTATATCCTGCAACTTTACTGAATTCATTTATTCTAATACTTTTTTTGGTGGAGGCTCTAGAGTTTTCTATATATAATTTCATGTCATTTGCAAGTAATATGTCTTATTTCTTTCTTTCCAATTTGGATGCTTTTTATTTATTTTTCTTGTCTGATTGCTATGGCTAGGACCTCCAGTATAATGTTAAATAAAAGTAGTGAGAGAGGACATCTTTGTCTTGTTCCTGATCTTAAAGGAAAAGCTTTCATATTTTCATAATTGTGATATTAGTGGTGGGTTTGTCATATATTGCCTTTTATTTTGAAGTGTATTGCCTCTAAACCCAGCCTGTTAAGAATTTTTATTAATGGATGTCAAATTTTGTCAAAGGCTTTTTTTTCTTTACTTATGAAGGTAATCATATGGTTTTTATCCATTTTGTTTCAAATTACAGTTTATTCAGTTGAGTTTTTGTTAAGATCTAATTGGATTTATTAAATAATTCATGAGTTGGGCAACATCCCATCAGTGAAAGAGAGGGGGGCTCCTAGGAGAGATATAGAAAGGAAGGTTTTTATATAAGGAAGTGAGGTAAGAGAGTTACTAACAAAATGTGAAGATTGTTTGAGGCAAGTTGTCTTCTCTTTAGGAGGGAAAGCAAGGTGTCATATCATGCAGATTACTTTATCTTTCAGAGGAGGATAGAGAGGACCCATGTGGCAGACTCATTGGTAAGTGATTGAAAAATTTCTGACTCAACAGTTCAGACAATATTTCTGGAGGAAACTGGAACTGTAATTAGAAAAGGTATCAAGCCCCAGTGTGGGACCTCCATCTAAGTGATACAGTTCCTCCCCTTTGGTCAGACTCTCAGCTGCACTGAGAGATGTGATAAAAAAATCTAAGGCATTAGCATCCTTCTCAGCTACTGCTCTGAAGTTCCCAAACTTTTGGTGCTCCTTTGTGTGGTGCATTTTTACTTAACCTCTGTGATTTTCACTGGTCACATCTTCCAGTTGATATTTTAAGGTGGTATTTTTTTTTCCATTTCTTAGATGTTCCAGTCAGGAAGATCATTTGCTTGGTGGCTAATGCTGCAAACATACGTTTAAAGATTTTGAGAGAATATAACACATCAGGGAGATCATTATGCTTACTATAAGCAACAGAATTCTGAATATTTTAAATGCACTTTAGAACTGTGGTCCCAAGACTCAAACCAATCAAAAGCAAATAAGTCAAAATCCCACTGAAAGGCACCTTTTAAAGCCAAGCCAGTTGTTCTTCTGTAATTGAGTTTTAACTTCTCCAAAAGTGTTAGTTCAGGCACAGAAGGTGTTGTCATAGCACAGACACCACCTTGTTCAGCTAAAAGATAATTAAGAGCTATTTTATTATCAAACACAACTTTGGCTAGAGGGTTTAAGGATCTTTGTTAGGTGGCTACTGATTTAGCAGCACATACTGTAATAATTTTAAGAATTGAGAAGTTTATGAGCATGGCCTCATTTACATTTATCCTTAACCAGAGAACTATGGACCTGCCAAAAGGAGTGAGTTCTGAAGCAGGAATGTCTCCTAGTAAGGCCTTTTTAACTTAGCAGTGTAAATCTAGGGGAGCCAACCAATGGATGTCTTGTGAAAAGTCAGGGCACAGATTTCCTTTTTGCCTGGAAAAAAAAAAA